>NC_081410.1:394125525-394425525 GCF_030272615.1 Cryptomeria japonica
TATATATATATATATATATATATATATATATATATATGTACACACACACACTCACATGTGTGTGTGTGTACATATATACATATATGTATGTATGTATACATATATGTACATATGTATACACACACATGTATATATGTGATATGTATGTATGTATGTACGTATGTATGTATGTGTGTATGTATATGTATGTATGTATGTATGTATATGTGTATGTATATGTATGTATGTATGTGTGTGTGTGTGTACATGTATATATGTATGTATGTATATGTATGTATATATATATGTGTGTGTGTGTGTGTATGCATACGTATACATATACATACATATATACATATATACATGTATATGTATATGTATATATGTATTTGTGTATGTGTGTATGTATATATATGTATATATATGTGTACATGTGTATACATGTGTATACATATGTATATATGTATATATACATGTAGATGTATACATATACATGTACACGTACATGTAGATGTATACATATACATGTACATGTATATGTATATATCTCTCTCTATATATGTGTGTGTGTTTGTGTGTGTGTGTGTGTGTGGTATATATATATATATATATACACACACACACACACGTATATACATATATGTACATATATTCAATGATAATATATAATTTTATTGATATTCAAAAAGATGTAGATATCAGAAGTAAAATTGTGATTTTATCACCAAAAAAACCTTAACCACCTGGAAACCAGCCTGATATCCCCATCACATATTCATAATTTAGAAAAATTACAGACAAATAGGGCCTTCTTCCACCCAGATACATCCAAAGAAAATTTTATATACACTAGCATCACAAAAAAAGTCTGAGCCAACCATCCATGGCTCACCCATAACGATAAGAAGAGAAACAGAAAAACACTACAAAATTTGAAATTATTGTCCACCCACCCACATCACATCATGCAACATCAACCTATCCCATGCGAGCTAATTAAAGATGCCTCTCCTCCATCCACCACCTTCCTCTTTCTCTTCTTCACCCACTTGCCTCCAGCTCTACTTTCGAATTATCCCCCACCACCATCCTCTCCACTTCTTTTCCCATAGAAAAATCTTCAGGGAGTCCACCCTACTGCTACTTTTTCCCTTCTCTCCTCTATGTTCACACAAAAAGGCCACCTCATAGAAGGGACCAACTCATGAACCTCAAATTCAACATCATTTTCTAGACCTTCACCAACATCAAACCTAGCACCAGGTAAATCCCACTCTAGAATCAAATTCAACCCACACAACTAGTCGACCTCCACACATTCTCAAAACCCACCCGACTACATCCTCCCTCTCACCCAATTCTAGACCCTAAGCCATTACCATTGTAACAATATCCATATTTGTCCTATATCTATGCATTGTGCACAAAAAGTGGTCTCCCAAAAGCATTTCCATAATTTGCAGAAAGACCCCATCCCCAAATTTGAAAATGCACTTTAGCCTTTTAGAAAAGATATCCCATGTAAATGCCATCCATTGCCTAAAGGTATACAAAGTGAATGTGGCTTCCATCTACACATACACCTATTTACCAAACTCTACAAATAAATTCCCAATCAAACCATTGCCACCTTTAAATACTGAATTTGGAAGCCTTGTCCCATCACACTCAGTCATTCATAAAAATCATTGCCAACTCAAACAATGACGTACTCCCTAGTGTCCACATCATCAATGTAAATATTTCTAAAATCTTTGATGTGTATAACATCCTCATCATTAAACAACAACGCTCACTTTAAAAGGGCATAGACTACCTTGTTTCCTTCGTGCCATACATGGATGATAGAATAATATTAAAGGATTTTAAAATATTTATGATGGAAAGATATATTTATTGAGATGCCATATATGAGCTTCCCCCTTCAAAATTGCATTTACTATAATTAAAGAATCTCCCTCTACATGTAGCTTTTGAATCCCCATTTTCTCCCCCACTGCATAACAAGCAAGGTTGCTTGCGCCTCTACAACATTATTCATTCCTACCAATATGTCTTTGCTCCCATAACAATAATATTACCCTTCCAGTCTCGAATAACAAATCCTGCACTCGACACTCTTGGGTTGCCCTTAGAGGCCCCATCGAAATTCACCTTATACCAGCCATGTTGGGGAGTAGTCCAACACACATTTAACACCTGACTCCCAACCAGATTGACCTAGGGAGGCCCATTAATAGGTCAAAAATTGATACCCGACCAACATTGTTGAATATGACTATCTTCCTTTTGTGAATATAACACATCCTTTAAACTACTATGAAGCCGCAACTCTGACCACTTCCTCAAACAAGCAATTAATCCTACTACACACCTTATCCATAGATTCAAAATTATCTTAGGAAATGCATCTGTTCCTTTCCTTCTAGATCTCTCAAACAATTACCAAAGGGCATACCTTTCAAATACAAGAAAAATCTGACTTCCTCCTATCTAAAGGCCATCCAATAAAAATTTATTTTAGAGACTCTAAAAAGGGCCACTCCACCCCAATTTTTGAATTACCATCATTGAGCATTGTCTAGAAAAATTATAATGTAATAACAGATGATCAACAAACTCTTCATCCTTGTCACATAACACACACTTTGAAGGCCCCATGAAACCCAAAAAAAATCTCCTTTCCCAAGTTAGAATTCTCCCTTTAATGGGTAGCCATGCAAAGGCCTCTGCCTTTGGAAGTCATTCCTTTCCCCAACATAAACTTGTTGGCCAAAGCTCTTCCCTCTCATTTCTATCAAGAATTTGATATCCAATTTTAACAGAGTATTTACCATCATTTTCTCCACACCATACTACTTTATGCTCCTAAATTTTCAAAATCACCCGCCTTCTACTAAAGATATCTGCAACCAATATTTTATGGCTCTCATCCACAAACACATTTTCCTTTGATTTCTAAACCCACTACATTTTACCCTCAATACGCCACAGCTCTAAGTAATCTCTAACTTTCGTCCCCCATTGGGTACTAAGTATACACTTTACATCATCCAAATTGTGATCTTCCCTCAATGTCACATTTCCATCTAACGAATCATTCTATAAATCTGCAAGCTACCCATTGCCAATTTGATAGAAAATACGACCAACAATTACCGATCTGCGAGAAACAATAAAATTCCATATAGTTGAATCTTTTGGGGGATTCCTTATCATGTAAAAATTCTTTAATCATCTTGGCTATCAAGGTATTTAGTCTTAAGAATTCTCACCCACAATTGGTTTGGTTTTTTATAAATACTCCAAACTAGTTTTGCCCTCGTTAACTCATTCATAACCTGCTAATTTCTTAGCCTAGCCTCGCCTACCTATTTTCATCCACAAATTTTGTCCCATGCTAGAAGCGATATTTTATCTTCCTCTCTAGCCTCATTCCAAAAATATTTATGCATCTTCTACTCAACAAATTTGATGACTTTTATAGGGATTCTTAAGCACATCATTGAATAAAGAGGAATATAAAATATTATAGATTTCAACATCAGAATCCTACCCGTCGAATTAAGCCATTTACTTCTCCATCCATCCATCTTACTCAAGCAACAATCTACCAAAATTTTCCATAATTTTGAGTGACACACCCCACCAAATGGAGGAATACCCAAATATTTCTCAGGTAGAATGCCCAACTTTATCTCTAAAACCCTAGACATCTCTCTCTATTTTTGAACAAAAGTATTGAAGAAGAAAATCTCAAACTTCCTCCAACTGACCTTTTGACCTGACATCCTACTGTATTTGTCAATAGTGTTTTTCATTACTTGAGTTTCCCTAAGCAAATCCTTCCCCATAAATAGAGTATCATCTGCAAATTGGAGGTGAGTTATTCAGTTCAAACCTTAGGCCACCCTTATACCTTACCAGACACCTTCCTCTCTTCTTTTATAAATCATCCTTCCTAAACCTTCCACCATAATTATAAAAAGAAAGAGGGAAACAGAGTCACCCTGTCTCAACCCTTTAGAGGTTTCAAAAAACCCTTGGGGACTTTCATTCACTAACACTGTAAAACAGGGTGTACAAATACAACCCTTGACCCACTCAATCCACCTGCGACGCCTGTAATGCCCCACCAGGAAACCCTGAAGGGATTAAGCTATAACTCAAGAATAGAGTGCAATAATTTTTTTTTTAAAGTTACACCACATTAAGATACAACAAGATATCAAAGATTCAGATTACATAGCGGAAGACATCAACTAACACCTAAAGAGTTTCCCAACAAGATTACTTAAATTTCACAATTCACTTAACTTACACAATTAATCCAATAAGCTGATTATCTTATAACGAGAGAATTCTTAAACAAGGATAATTTCTTTCAGATAGATGAAAATATCAATCACATGCTAATGTTTATCCATTATGATTCATTCATACCTTACATTCAAGTTTTTCATAAAAATATAAGCCATGCATCTAATATTCTAACACACTAGAATTTTATCATAACTAAAGAGATATTTCCATGCATACTTAATTTCCTTACCAACAACTGAATAGACTCCATTATACTTAAGCTACATTCATTCATGATCCAATTTACTGCATTCAAAAGACGACTGCATACATGCATTTAAAATTATTTCATCTAAACCACTTATGCATTCGATCAAAATGGCAATCATACATGCTAACACTAAACATGAAATATAAGAAATAAAAGCATCACATAACACCAAGATGATCTCGGAGTTCACCCCTAAAGGGCTACATCTTCGGGTCTGCTCAACTGCAAGACCCCTCTGATAATTAATAAAGTTAAGAATACATGAGGTTCTCAATATTTACAATCCTCCCATCAAGGCAAAACATAAACAATATACAAACGACCGCATCGATCAATAAATACATAAACGATCCCTGAAAAGGAAAGGATCCAGCTGAACAAAATCAAAGCTAATAAAAAGGTCCATTTGGACATCCACAAAACTAAGTCATCACCACCCAAGGTCTAACATGAAACCCGATACTCACAAGGGCATAGACAAAAGGACGACCCACAAACGTGCTCCTAACAGGACAATATGACAACACACTAGCGAACGTAGGGACAAGTGTCATCACACAACCTGGTATGGTTACCATGGCAGGTCTTCATAGGTCCCAGCCCCATACACTGGGTTACCTTGGCAAGCTAATCCGAACCTCCGGCCCATCCAAGCCTTATGTGGACCCACACATCCTCTCATGAAGACAAGGATGATGGTTTGCCATTTCAGGCCTTCTCACAGCATGTCGAGTCTGTGTTAGCACTCATCCCATGTGTGAGGCACAATTATCTTACTTAGAGATTACATTCTAATCTACTGTTAGGTTATCACTTATAGACTCACTTTCGATGGGTTACCCAGCAGCCACTTTGGGCGCGACCCCCAATCGAAAGCCACTTTCCCATACGACACTAGACTATACTCAGACGAGCTCAAAAACCAAGGAATACACATGGTCAGATGAACGGAGTTCAAAAAGGAGGGAACAACCATCTGATCAAACACGACTCAAAAGGGGTACACTTACTGACGGTACTCTAACCAGAGACCTGACCAACTATGGTCAACCACGAATCATCATTCGACACCCACACAAAGGATATGACCAAATACGACACTACCACAAAACAACAGTCAACTCGGAACCGAGGACTGAAACAGGTACCCCAAATCAATCCATACAACAAGGTCCTATCAAACAAAGCACGACTTGCCATTACATAAGCAAAAGCGAATATAGAAATTAAACTCGCATAGGTAATATCCAGTAGATACAATCTTTTCTGAATTGATCTAAACGTTTAAAAGTCGATCAAGTTTTCTACATGATCTATATTAGATTGCAGTTATCTACCTCATCTAGGTATAGGTTGTTCTTGGTTTTCTAACTCTCTAAGGTTCATTGCATCGAACACACATAATAAGCCATAAGGAATTCTTAAACCAAATTCACATGAATATAATCAGAAAACCATTAACCAATTAAATAAGATATTTAATCTTCAATTAAAACATCATTAACATACTGGTTCAAAATAAATCCAACACATAACAGATTGCACTTAATAAAAACATCATTGATATACTGGTTCAAAATAAATCCTACAAATTTTGTCTTTTCAGAACCAAGTTAAACTATACGGATCAAGGAAACATAAACATATAAGGAATCCAATTAACGATAGTCCATTCCTAACTTAACAATTATTTCCTTACGCATATAGAAAAGAATGCCAAAATTAACTATTAATTAATATACGCTTATTAATCCACAATTAATAAAATATACACAATTAATAATTAGTTATAAACTAACAAATTAAGTATCTAATAAGAAAAATATGCATTACTAATAAAATACAATTTTGAAAATTAATTAATGTATATTGCCACTTATACAATTAATTAATTACAAACTAATCGTAATTTATTAATGGAATGCCATAATTAAATTTTATTAAAACTTAATTTATTAAAAATTACCTTCAATAATATATATATATATATATATATATATATATATATATATATATATATATATATATATATATATATATATATATATATATATATATATATATATAGATATATATATATATTTTGCTGCTCCAAGGTAGCTACTGCTACCTTTGGGTAGCAGCGCTACCCAAGGACAGTGCTTGCTACCCTTGGGTAGCAGCGCTACCATGGGTAGCGTGAGCTCCCAAGTGGGGGGGGGGCACGTGGGGTTCCACGTGGGTACCCTTCCCCAATTTGTTTTGTATTTTGTTAAAAAAAATAAAAAAATTGCACTCTATTCTTGAGTTATAGCTTAATCCCTTCGGGGTTTCCTGGTGGGGCATTACAACGGCACCCAAATTTCTCTAGGACTAGAAAGAGTAAATTACAATTGACTTGATCATATGCCTTTCTGATATCTAGTTTGACCATCATTGTCTTCGTACCCACCAATCTGACCAAATGAATGACCTCATGAGCTATTATGATCCCCTCCACAATAGACCTATTTGGAGAAAACCCATTCTTCTCTTCAAATATTACAGAGTTTGGAGTTTATTTTAATCTGTTTGCAATGACCTTGATGGCAAGAGACACTGCACAGGTCATCAGGTATTGTCATTGATGGCAACCCAAGTCAGTGTACCCATCCGCAGTGAATAATTTGCTCATATAGAAACTCAGATTGAAGATTGGTTTAAGTCTGACAAGCTTAGAACAAAGCATTTGACAGTGTTTAGTATTTTGGTTGGTACTTTGTTTCAGGTTAAAATTTTGTGTTGCAGATTAGAGGGAAGCTAAATAGATGTCTGGAGTACCTTATTCCATGATTTTAGCCTCTGGTGATGATTAGTGTGCGAGTTAGAAGATCCGGTATATCGGTTTTTGGTTTGACAGTGCAATACAGCCGACTAGCGTGATAAATCCTTATGTGGATTAAGTGAAGCGACTTTGGCAATTGTTTTTGTGATCAAGGATGTTTATCTGACATATGTGGTAGCGTGTGTTTTATTGTTTTGGTTTGCTTTAGCATATGAGTTTAGATTTTGTCGCCAGTTTGTGCACAATTCATAAAAGGATTAAATGTTCTTGAGTTGACATGTAGTCGATATGATTTCTTGTTGCGGATATATAAGAGCAATGATTTTGATCGTTTTGTGTGTGTGGAAGGTGTTTGTGATTGATTGAGCACAGTTTCACATGTGCGGGTAAGAGATTGGTGCTCTGGATTATAACAGAACAGTGTAACAAAGCAGTGAGAGATAAGGTGTATGAAATTCATGTATTGTGCTTAACCGGAACTATACTTTGGCATTTGTAGATGTTGTTTATTAGTTCAAATGATCTGTGATGTTTGTATTTGAGTTGTAGGCAGTGAGCCTCTGTCTTTTGAGCAATGAACTTTAGGTAGTGTGCATAAATGCATGTGCATTCCCCAATTGTAATATTTATATACTTCTGCAGAGTATACCTATATTGTGGGTTCATCCCCACCGTGGTTTTTCCCCTAACTGGGTTTCCATGTATAAAAGAATTAGCGTTATGGTGTTGTGGTTATTTACTTTATGTTCTTGCATCTCTCTTTTGTTCATATGCATTAAGTGGTTGAAAAAATAGTTTAATAAAGTTAAAGATTGCAGAACACTAATTCACCCCCCCCCCCCCCCCCCCACTCTCAATGTTCCTTGATTTCAATAGACCTTTGAGACAACTTTATATGTAGCATTTCATAAAGAAATCAGTCTATATCCTTGAAGGATTCCACCTCTTTCTTCTTTGGAATAAGAGAAATGAACGTATTCAAGTCTTTCAGCATGAAACCTCCACTTTGTGATTCTTCAACTACACCCCATAAATCATCAGCAATGATATCCCATAATTTTTTGAAGAATATTGTTGGGAAACCATTTGATCCAAGTACCTTGTCTCCACCAAGAGCAAATAAAGCATTTTTCACTTCCTCCTTAGACACCGCTTTCATCAACATGTCATTCTGAATCTCCAAAATACACTTAGCTAACACATCCCAAACACCATCACCTGCATCTACGTCAACCACTTCATCCTTTAACAAGTCATGAAATAACCTTATATCCTCTTCCTAGATACCTTTCTAGTCAGTCACCATACAACTACTTTGATTATTTAAAAAAAAAAAATTATTAGACCTTATTGTCTTCACTGAGTTATGGAAGAATTTTGTGTTTCTATCCCCATCCTTCAATCAGGTTTCCCATGATTTTTGTCGCAAAAAATCATCTCCCTAGATAAAACTTCAATATATTCCCAGTTCAAACTTTTTTCTTCCTCAAAGTCGGCTTCAGCCATGCCAATTTTGATCTCTGGAGTGAAGCACTTCTAATTGAATCTTTTCCAAAAAAATGTTCTTAAAACGCTCTATATTCCATTTTTTTAAACATTCCTTAATGTATTAAACCTTCTTAATAAAAATAAAGGCCTTATTGCTATTTCTAACAGGACCAAAATTCCACCACCTCTCAATCAAATCCTTGAAGCCATTAGCTCACAACCACATCATTCCAAACTCAAAGAGACACCTAGACATAGCAAAATCATCCTGAACTATTAGGCTAATAGGATAATGGCCAAAACCATGAAGTGGAAGAATTTCAACCTAAAAATCCAAGGCTACTCAGCCCAATTACCAGCCAAGAAAACATGATTTATTTTTTATGCAACATTTGAAAAACCAAGTCATCTATTAGTCCAAGTCAAAACCTTAGTTTTGGATTTCACATCCAAAAACCCATTTTAAATAACAAAGTTATTGAAATATTTTTGAACAGGTCCAAACCAAATAGATCTACACCTCTCTTATCTACAAGACTCGGTGTTGCATTAAAATCACCTCCTAAAACACAAACTTCACCTTCCAAATCAACCAACAAACCTAAAATTTTCCTCCATACATTCCTCTTACTAACGTTGCTTGTTAGGCCATAGATATTGTACAAACCAAAAAAAATATGCAATTTTTGAAAAAATCTTCACCCATTGTCAATTCTTATCTTGCCTAACCATCTGCACACTCACAGTTGAGGTATTCCAAAGAAGAGCTAGGCCCCCCGAAGAGCCCTCTGCATCAATAAAAAGACTATCCTAGAAAAAAAATAAAAATTGAAAAGAAACTACATCATCACCTTTTAGTTTGGTACCCTGCAATAAAATAATATCTGGGCATGATTGATCAAGACGTGTGTTGGTCAACCACCATTTGTTAGGGGCATTTCAGCCCCTGGCATTCCACGAAAGGAGTTTAGTCAATATTATAAACCAAGTGGTGGCATTAGAAGGGAGAAGGGTGACAAATTTGAGAGCATAATTGTAGCACTAAGCCTCTCAAATTGTTGTATAAATAGAGTAGCTTCTCTACCTTGAGATCACTCATGCATTCACTCATCATTTTCTAATTATTTTATCATTCACCATTTTTAATATTTGCAAGAGAGAGATTGTTCAAGTCTTTAGAAAGGAAGTAGGTTATATTATTTTGTTGAGAGCTTGTGAGGGGTTAAGGTTGAGGATAAGTTGATTATAAGAGGGTTAAGAAAGCGTGGATTAAGCTTAGGGAGCAGTATCTTAATTAGAGATATAATTCTAAGCATGATGATTCTATCTTTATTTTTTATATTGAAATCATATTTGAATGCAAATGCTGGAAGAAAGATGTTATAATGATTTCATCAATTGGTACTTAGGTTTTCTTGTTTGAATAAGCATGCATGATTTTTGGTAGATTATTGTTACTATGAAGCTCTTTTTGTTTTGGGCAAACATATATTATTCCATGCCAGAATTTATGTAGTTATATTGAATAGAAGTACATGTGGGTATGGTTAACTTAGTTGTTCCTGGGATTGAGATAATCCGTGGATGGGAGTAATCTAGTTAGTCATTTTTCTATCACCTTTAAGGGAATGGATTGTGCTATAATTGGAAAGAATATGAATGGTCAATATACCAAATTGAGCTAAGAAGTGGGTGAACATAGACTCAAAGTACTAGGTGATGAATTTTTTGGCCAAAGTAGTGTAGGTTGTTGTAGGCATCCAAAATTAATTAAATTAAATATTTAATTAATTTTATCCTTTCCACATAATTAATTGACTTAATTATGTTACCCTTTATTCTTCTCGGAATTAATTAAATTTAATTTAATTAATCATGTCACTATAGTCCAATAATTGATTTATTAAATAAATTGATTATCCTTCATTCTTCTAAAGTCATCAAAATTAATTAATTCTTCCAAAATTCCCTCTTAGTTAATTAATGACAATTAACTAACTTAGTCATGTGATTCCTACAAATCACTTCCTCTAATTCTTCATTAGCCTAATTAATTCTTCTAGAATCCCTCGTAATCATGCTTAAAATTATCTTTAATTTTTAATTCCTCCACTCATTCTCTCTCCTCTTGTCAAATCCTCCTACAAATCCCAATTGTCTTATAATATCTCATTATCCCACCTAATCATCTCCCTTAATCATTTGCTAGTGGCTAATCCCTCTGATTAGCCACCAAGTCAACCAATAGCCATAAATGGCTAAGTCCCCTTGTCCCTTCCTCACCTTCCAACCTTAAATGCACCTAATTGAGTCATTTCAAAGAAATTCAAAATCTCACATTCCCCTATGCGTCTCACCTTCCCAAGGAATTTTAAATTCCTTTTCTCATTCCCTTTCCTCGTGCACTTCATTATTTGGGAATTTTTAATTCCTCATCCATCTCCCAAGGAATTTTTAATTCCTTTTTATTCTCCCAATGTACTTGGGGATCTCTTCCCCATATGCATTGTGGAGTGTGGAGACAAGAAATTCCTTTATGGCAAATCTCTTAGTCTCCACACCTGGTCATGTCATTGTCTCCTCAATCCATGTGCTCCATCTCATTCAATCTCAACCCTCAATTTCCATTCAATCTCAACCATCCATTCATCCCCTTTCAAATCTATAAATTAGGGTCTCCTCCCCTTCATTTGACATCTCCAATGTGTGCAATCTCATGCTGGCCTTTTAGCTTTAGAAATCATACTCCAAGAACCTCCACTATAGGCAAATTATCATTTAGCATCAATGGCATCCATATCCTTCACTTGAGCATTCATCCTCCATCCATATCCATTATCATTTATTGTGCAATTTGGGGAGCAACCCACATATCCATCTAGGACCAATCCAATCAAGTTAAGGAGGGGTGCATCCTTAGCTTCACCAAAGGTCCAATAAGAGGAACAAGAGAGCTCAAGGTATAAAAGGTTGTTTTTATGCTTTTTATTTGAAAGTTTTGTGTTTATTTTGATTTGAATTAACCTCCTAACCTTGCAAAGATTTTCCCTTGCTTCAGTTGCCACTGTCTATACTGTCAATTCACTGTGATATGGGTTTACATACTAGGCTGAGAATGTCACACATGTAGATTGTAGCCAATGTATGATAGCTCTAGATATGTAGAACATAATACTATTCTCACAAGGCTATTGTTATGAGGTTACCAAACCAATCTCTTCGTCAAAGGGTCGAGTCTTTTTTAGTAGGAAGAGACACTAGGGACTGTTAAGTATTGGTTGGGTGGAAAAGCACTTGAGTGGTGCTCCTCCTCATGCAATTGGCAGCCATAAATTTGAGGATGTATGCCAGCAAGGAAATCTAGACCATTTTTATTTCTTATGTAAATTCATAGAAGTTATGAAGTATCTCTATGATATTTGGAAATTTGAAGATTGAATTGTAAATGTTATCATTCAAATGATTATGAATATGAAATTGTAAATGTTGGTATTATAAACTATTATCATGTGGGTTAAAACTTAGTAAATTGAATGGGTAGAACAATTGGGCTTGTTACATGTGGTATTAGAGCGACCAGTTTCAGCTATGGAACCTATGTGCTCACTATACTTTCCCTCCAATAATATGTGAGTCTAATTTTAGGAATCCTTATGCCAAGATGGTGTGTCTAAAGATGACTACAAGGAAGTTAGTGATCAGAAATGAGTGCTACCTCAAGACCAAGAAGGAAAGGGAAGCCATTGTTAAAACCATAGAGGGAACCAATTATGACAACATAATTTGGCTGAGTGACACTAAGACTATTAGTCATGCCCTATCTCGTATCCATCAAGAGAAAAAGAAAATGCATGATACAACTAATTTTGTACCTCTTGTCTATTTAGCAAAGTCAGATTCTCTACCAATTTTTAGGTGTATGCCTTCAGAATGGAGTATTGGTCTTGGCATGATTTTTAAGGGCCCTCACATACCCACATTGTCTGAGATAGATGTAATTTCCACTAGTGATATATTAGAGGGATATGTGAGAATGAACTTGAAGGATATGTACCCTTCGACCATGTGTGTGAACAAAAATCTAAGGGATATGTTCCACTTATTTATGGATTGGAGAGTGAAACTGAGGGATATCCTCCCTTTGCATTTCCGAATAGTCATTATATGTGTAGCATTGTAAATTGTCATTGGGCCAATTTACACCTCATGTTTGTGCCCCTACTTTAGCACGTCTCCCCCTCATCTCCTATCCAAGTTTATTCAATGTCTTAACTCTAGTTTTGGTGCCACATACACCTATCAAATGATCTTTGGGGTTATGTCTTTCTCCTTGGGACTGATTTGAGGTCCCTGACTGAGAAGGAGTGCCCCGATCCTCCTCAATGGGGCTCAATTTCTAAGTGGAAGATATCACTTCGGTGGGAAATGAATTTGGTGGCTCTATGTGACCATTGGAGGTTGGCCTAATTGGTAAATTGACCTAGATCATCATATATAAAAACATTTTTCAACCTAATTTAATCCTAAGCATTCTAAGTCTCCATATCCAAGCAATAAAGCATTCAAGCATTGAAGTGTTCATCATCAAGCATTTCCAAAGATCTTCAAGGCTACATTTCCCTCATTCAATCATTGTGGAGCAAATCTAAATATTCATATGCAAGCATGTGTGTGTGATTAGGGTTTTATCATGTTTATGCCATTTCATACAACATATGTGATTACATTCAAGAAGTAAAGCATTATTATCAGTGATTGCAGATATGAGGTATATCTTTCAATTATTTATTTCAGCATTTGCAACATTTCATTCAAGGTTATTTCCTAAACCAAGGTTTGGTTTAGGCAAACCCCTATTCCCAACCTATTTCCCTTCTCTATTGTGCGCAGGAATAGATATGGAGTTGCGATCTTCATAATTGATTTTATTTACAATGACGAATCAATCCCCAATCGAAGTACAAAAAGTACGGAGGACCAAAGCGACCACCATCTTGCTCCCGACAAATCAAGAACTCCTACTGGGAACAAGTCCAAATACTATTATAATCCTCAAATCCAAGTTCATGGCTCGATTCGACGACTGTAGCTCATTGTTTGCACATAATTACTTTAATTCCAGCCCATTTGCCCTAATTTCAACATCCTCAGTAAATCAATTCAACTCAAGGGAAAGAAGAGGCACACTCAAAGCCCTCTTGTAATTATATCAACATTTAGACCTCTTGGATTTAGATATATCTAATTCCTATCTTTCCCTAATGTATTGGTCCCTAAGCAAAATATTAGCAAATTTCATCCTTCCATGGTTCACCAATACATTTTGGCGAACCCTACATCTTACACCTTTATTTTTTATTTATGTTCTCAAATCTAAGTGTTTATGTAATTTAAAATTCAAATTTACATTTAAAAGTTTAATTTCTAATTGAATTTCAAAAATTTAAAGGTTAAATTCATAAAAAACCCTTAATTTTTAATTCTAAATTGAGCTTGTGGGTTATCTAATTCAGATTAATTGTTTTAGATCTGATTCAGAAACATTTCAATTATCAATTTTGCATTCATAGATCTTATTTTAATCAAATTACATAAATTTAGGGGTTTAAATCACAAAAACCCTAATTTATTTTGGTTGATTTGATTTGTGGGTTGCGTAATTCATCACTTCAATTTTCATAATGACCTTAATAGATCTGATTTATTTTCTATTTCACATATGTTTACTTTTATTTTCACTTATATTTATCATAATCATGTGTTGGATAATGGCTTCTTTCATTTCACATTGCTTCTTTTCATTCACAGCACTTTGGCATATCGCATTCTTCAAATTTCCAAATTTCTTCCTTTCAATCAATTAGATCTCAAAGCTTTCATTTTTAGTGCGTATTATTTTGTTGTGATATTTTTAGGAAAATTCATTGCATATATAGATCATATTAAAGCTTTTGTAGATCCCAATCCTAGAGATTTTAAAGCGAATGAAGAATAATCTAATACTCCTATCAATGATCTCTCTAATGGATAGCAAGCATTGAATAGCAACATGGAACCATCTTCTTCTCATGCACACACCCTGGCACAATAGGGGCAAAATCAAAATATTGGTGTTTCAATCTCTCTAGATCCTCCTTATTCTCCTAGAGCCTATCTTAGTCATCAAAATATTTGTAGAAAAGATGATGTTGTGCATTTTATTCATGATCTATCTCCCAACATAACATTAAGAAAAGATGAGGCCTTAGATGATAAGGATCTTCCTTCCCAATCTACCAAAGAGGATATGCATGATGATAGAAAGGAAAATCCTCCTCCATAATATATTCCTTCTTCATCTACTTGTCCCTTTGTTCCTTCTAAATACACTTACACTACAAAATTCAAAAAAAATTATTATAATGTTCCTCCTCCTTTACAATGAAGAGATTCTTATAGGATTGGCTTTAACATAATATCAAAATAAGGTTTTAAAGGACATGGACTTGGAAAATTTGAACAAGGAATTAGAGTCCCTATAAACCCTCCACAAACTAGAATAGAAGACCTGGGACATTATCATAATTCTCCTATGGACGATCTCCTTAGAATTCAAGACTACAAAGATTATCTTGCAAGACAACAAACCTATCATTCAACTAAAAGTGCTTCTTCTTCAAAAACTCCTTTTTGCTCATATCACTAAACTAATGATCACACTTCCAATGATTGTCTTGATTTTCAAAATGGAATGAAAGGACTCATTGATAGAGGCATAGTTAAAATCATGGATGACAATCCTTTTTCTTCAAACAATCCTTGTCCTACATCACAAGAGACAAGGCCTAATCCTATTGATGATCAAGAAAAGTTAGCAACTATAATCTTTTGAAAATTAAAGCATGATAAGAATGTTGTTTTTCCTTTTTCTAAAGTTTAGCAAAAATCATAAAGAGGGTAGTGGGTGTTGTCTTTTTCATCGTAGTTATTGTCATTCTCTTGGAAAATGTAAAGCATTTAAGGAAGTTGTTCAAGAACAATTTGATAAGGCTCAAATAAATCTTTCCACTAATATTGCTCTCTTTCTTGGTGAGAAAGTAGTGTCTTAGCACTCTTTTCACCCTTCATGTTGCTCCTACCCTATGGCACAAGTAGTTAACTTAATTGGGGGATCTTTTTCATAAGAGGTGATGCTTTTAGAAATTACAAACATTTTGGGGCAACAACATCATTCATTCTTGCCTCAATCTTATTTCTTTTGTTTCACTAATTCCCTTTAGGGGTTGCATTTTTCATACTTTGACATCCTTTCTTGCATGAAGTTGTATGCCTCTTATGATTAATCACTCTTATGGGGAGTTTTGTGATCCTTCATTTCAATTCTTTCTTTCTCTCTCTCTCTTTGAAGATTACTTCTTCCTTAGAGTTGCATTACATATATTAATGTCTTTTCTTGCATATAATATTCCTTTATATGAGTACATTGTGCATTTTTCTTATGTTTAATCTCTCCTTAGGGGTTGTGTAATTAGTCTCATTGTACTTACACTTGGGGTAAATGATCTCTCTTTCTTCTTTCTAAGGATCAACTTTTCCTTTGTTGAGTGGTGTTTATTTATGATTTGATGTCATTGCTTGTGTAAATTTGATGTCTGCTCAAGGATGCTCTCTTATACAAGAGGTGTATGTCCTTGGATACAACCTCTTTTTCACTTGGAAATGTATATCTACTAAAAAATTACCCCTCACATTGGGTCAAAAGTGTGCCATCCTTCATCAAGAATCTCTTTCACCTAGCAATAGGGGGAAGCTATGTGTTCTTGTTCCCCTTCCTCTCTTTTGGTAGAAGATGCTATGTTTGTCCAAGAACTCCTCTTGGAGGTAGATTTCTTTTGAGAAAATATCTCTTCTCCTCCAAGGATCCTCTTTACACTTGTTGCAATATATCTCTTTTTCAACTATCTTATCCTTGCTTTGAAGAGTATTCCCTCCTTAGCTTGGATTTATGGCATTGTTGCCTAAAGGACATCTCCTTGGTGTCGAAGGAAGGTATCCTTGTTTCTAGCTTCCTTGAGACATCAACATAGAGCTATGTTGACATCTTCAGGGGGGCATACATAGTGCCCTCTCTGTACCATTTGTACCATATCTTTGCATGTCTTAAACAGGGTGCTCAAACTCAAAAACAAAGAAAACAAACTCTTATATGAGATTCTTCATGCCTACAAATAGATGTAGCATTTGATATATGTCTTGGACAGGGTGCACATCATCAAAAACCAGAGAAAATGAACTCTTACATGGGATGTCCTCGAAACCAAACATGTGTCTATCTTAAACAAGGTTACACGTTCTTGAAACCAAAGCAAACAAATTCTTATACATGATGTTCCCAAAACCAGAAATTTGCTCCTTGGCATTTTCATTTGCATTATATGTCTTAAACACATTGAGGAATGCTCAAAACCATAAGAAATAAACTCCTATATGGGGTATTATATACTTGAAACCAAACATCACTTGTGCACACACATGAGAATGAGTGGAACTAGCAAAACACAACTAGACTATTCCTACTCTCCTCCCTAACATGGATCACCTAGAAAAACACATCTAGAGTGTGTATCCATGTCCTTTATCATAACTCTTCTCATAGATCACATAGAAAATCACATCTAGCATGTATCCATGCTCTGTCTTTCCATCTTCTCATGAGCTCATAGCTTTTCTATTGGTGGTTCATCGATGACGCGTGCTTTGCTCTTTTATTCAATCACTGTGTTCTTGAGATGACATTTTTCAAGAATGATATTGGTTGTTGAGACATTTCGATATTGAGGTCTATTTGACTAGTTGACTTGAGGTCTTGTTTATGGTCTTTAGCTTTTGTGTCGTACATATTTTGTCTTTTGGTCTTTGATTGTCATTGTTTGCCTTTTGTGTCCCTTTTTGTCTTGTTTTGTGTGCTATTGTATGCATTTGAGTGAGTTAAGATCCTAATATTGGGGGCTTAGTTCCTTGAAATTAGTGATGTCTTATATTCCTTGTGATGTGCTCCTCATTACTCCTTTCTTCATCTATCTTTCATCTACATTATCATGAGTATTTACATAGGCTCATACTCCCATTAAAGTGGGGACTAAATATAGTGTCATAATAGTCACTAGGCCAATTTAAACCTTATGTTTATACCCCTACTTTAGCGCATCTCCCCATCATCTCTTATCCAGGTCCATTTAGTGCCTTAACTCCAGTTTTGGTGCCACATACACTTGCCAAGTGGAAGATATGACCTATCACTCCAGAAGGAAATAAATTTGGTGGCTCTATGTGACCGTTGAAGGTTGGCCTAATCAATAAATTGACCTAGATCATCATATATAAAGACATTTGATCAACCTAATTTAATCCTAAGCATTCTGTCTCCATATCCAAGCAATCAAGAATTCAAGTATTGAAGTGTTCATCATCAAGCATTTCCAAAGATCTTCAAGGCTTCATTTCCCTCATTCAATCATTGTGGAGCAAATTTCAACATTCACATGCAAGCATGTGTGTGTGATTAGGGTTTTGTCATGTTCATGCCATTTCATACAACATATGTGATTACATTCAAGAAGTAAAGCATCATTATCCATTATTGTAGATCTAAGGTATACCTTTCCATTATTTATTTAAGTATTTGCAAGATTTCATTTAAGGTCAATTTCTAAATTGGGGTTTGACTTAGGAAAATCCCTATTCCCAACCCATTTCCCTTCTTTAGTGTGTGCAGGAATAGGTAAGAGTTACGATCTTTGAAATCGACTTTATTACAGTGACGAATCAATCCCCCATTGGAGTGTGAAAAGTATAGAGGACCTTAGCAACCACCATCCTGATCCCAACAAATTAGGAGCTCCTTCTGGGAACATGTCCAAATATTATTATAATCCTCAGATCCAGGTTTGTGGCTTGATTTGACGATCGTAGCTCACCGTTTGACATAATTACTTCAATTCTAGCCCATTTGCCCTAATTTAAGCATCCTCAATAAATCAATTCAACTCAAGGTAAAAAAGAGGCACAATCAAAGCCCCCTTAAAATTAGATCAACATTTAGACCTCTTGGATTTAGATCTATGTAATTCCTATCTTTCCCTAATGTATTGGTCCCTAAGCAAAATATTAGCGACTTTCATCCTTCTATGGTAGAAACCCTAATATTTTCACCAATACACTGTGCAAAATGCAAGAGTAGTTTAAATCCTTATGAGAATAAATAAAATAATGTTTTAGAAAAACTTGTGCAAAAGTTTCTTTAAAACTTTTATGTTCAAATTTAGTTTTTAGAAATATGTACTTTTTGGAAGCTAGATGACTTTAACAGGATCAAATTTAATTGAAACCTCCAAGTGGAACAATTCTGGTGAAAAATGGTTAGGACAAGAACCAATCTAAAGGGTAGCCAAGAAGAAGGTGAAGGTGCAAAAAACACTGAGGCTAAATTGGATTGTATTTTGGTCATTATGAATGAAAGTATAGAAAAAATTAGAAATATTGACCAAAAGGTTATGGGGATTGAAAGGTGTGGAGTAAAAGTTTCAAATGGAGAGGAAGGGGAAAATTCCCATGACCAATCACAGTCGAGTGATCATAACAATGAAGAATCTTAGTCTAGATTAGAAAAAAATACAAGGAAAATACTTGCAAGTGAGCTATCTTGTGATATGAACAAAATCACCCCTCCAAATTTTGAAGGAACCACTAGTGGGGATGTAGTTGAAGCATGGCTCACAAAAATGGAAAAGTACTTTGAGATTGGAAATTACTCTGAGGTTACTAAGGTTGTTTGGGGAGCTTATCAATTGGCTGATGAAGCATTCAATTGGTGGATGGATAAGAAAATGGAGCTTGGGTTAAGTTCTTTAAGTCTTACTTGGAGTGAATTTGTGTAAATCTTTCAAAAGTGGTGGCCACCCTAACTTTTCTATGGTTAAAATTTGATTGGCTTCCAAAACCTAAGGCAAGGATATTCCTTGGTAAATGAGTAATGGGAGAAATTCACTCAACTTCTGAAGTATGTACCCATGTACCAAAAGGATGAGCAGTTTCACATAAGAAAGTTCATCATGGGTCTCAACACTTAAATTGGAGGAGAGGTAGACATACAAAGTTCTACTACCATGGACTTGGTGTACAAAAAAGCCATTAAGAACAAAGGCTTAAATCTATCTCAAACTATTGATAGAGGAATCGAAAAAAGTTTAAATGGTCACAAGATAATTAGTCGTCTAAGAAGCCAAGTGGTGGGTAGGATTTTCAAAGGAAAGGGGACAAGGGATACCAAAATAATTAGAATGAATCAAGAAGGGACCATAGGAGAAACAAGAACAACAATTCTGAAGGAATGAAGATCGATTTGGAAAGTCTGCACCAAGGAATGGGTCGTTGAAGGGATGTTTTACATGTGGATGACATCACTATGCAAATTAGTGTCCTAACAAACCACCAGGGACAAAACCACCTGGTAATCCTCTAACTTCTCAATGAGAGGTATTCCAATACAAGTTCCATGTTGCCCTAGACAATCAACAAGCAAGATACAATATCACTCCCATATAAGTTTCAAGTAATTTGTTTGGTACACCAATTTTTATTTTAATTGATATTGGAGCTACAATTTTTTTTTATTTCACCTAGTATAACTAGTAAATTTTTTAGGAAAGCTAACTATATGGAAAAATATTGGAATGTTGACTATGAAAACCAAACAAGAGTTAATGGGGAGCAATGTTTATTTGAAGCTAGGTTAGAACTTCTAAGTTTCTCTACGAAAGTGAATTTCTATGTAGACCCCCTAGGTTCTTATTGTTTTAGGGATGAATTGGTTGTGGAAACATAGAGCCAAAGTAGATTATCATGCTAAATTTGTAAAATGTTTCGATGATCTTGGGAACTAGGTATTCTTTCAGGGAACACCTAAAGAAGTTAAGTTGTAGGAAATATCCATTGTACAAATGCATAGAGCAAAGAAGAAAGGTTTTCGACTTTTCATTTTAAAAATGCAAAAAACTTGAGGAATGTAATGAGTTCATTTATCAAGATGGTGTAGTGGACTATGGACCCCAAAACCTCCAAGAAGTTGAAGATGGTAAGGAAATGGAATCGAGAAAATAGGAAATGGAGAAACATCCTATACTTAAGGATTTTGCAAAAGTATTTCTGGATGAATTACTTGGATTGCCTCCCAAAAGAGTGTTTGATTTCTCCATTGACATCATTCCAAAATCGAAACCTATATCAAAAGTGTCATGTAGGATGACCACAACAAAGTTAATGGAGCTGAAACTTCAATTAGAGGAATTATTGTCCAAGGGATTAATTAGACCCAGTGTTTCACCTTGAGGTGCACCTATGATCTTTGTGAAAAGAAAGATGGTACATTGTGATTGTGCATTGATTATCGCTTGCTTAATAAGGCAATGATAAAGAGAAAGTGTCTGTTACCATGTATCGATGATTTATTTGATCAGATGCGAGGAGTGACATTGTTTTCAAAAATTGATCTATAATCAAGATATCATCAACTGAGGATCAAGGAAGAAGGCAATTTCAAAACAACCTTTAGAACTAGGTATGGTCATTGCGAGTTCATAGTCCTACCTTTTGGACTAACAAATGCACTTGCAACATTCATGAACTTGATGAATAATGTATTTAGGGACTACTTAGATAAGTTTGTGTTGGTATTCTTGGATGATATTTTTATTTATTCCAAGAATGAAAATGAGCATCTCCAACATCTAGAGATTGTTCTCCAATGTTTAAGAGAGCATAGTTTATATGAAAAACTCTCAAAATGTACCTTCTTTCAGAAGAAAGTACAGTTTTTAGGTCATGTGATTTTAGTAGATGGGATTGCAGTTGATCCTGCAAAAATAAAAGCAGTGCTTGAGTGACCAATACCAAAGAACATATCAAAAGTTTGAAGCTTTATGGGTTTGGTTGGTTATTATCGAAAGTTTGTAGCAAACTTTTCCAGGATAGATTTTCCCATTTCTTCATTACAAAGAAAAGGGAAGAAGTTTGAGTGGTTGGAGAAATTCCAAGCAACATTTGACCAACTCAAGGAAGAGTTGACTACAACTTTGATATTAAAAGTACCCAATCTAGATGGCAATTTTGTTGTCGTCATAGATTCTTTAGAGAAAGGTTTGGGGGGAGTGTTCATGCAAGATGGGCAAGTCATAGCCTATGAATCGAGGAAGTTGAAGCAATATGAGAAAAAATATGCTTCACATGATTTGGAACTAGTTGTAGTTGTCCATGCATTACAAATGTGGAGACACTATCTATTGTAAACCTTTTGAATTGAAAATCGATCATCACAATTTGAAGTGTTTATTTACCCAACCGAATTTGAATGCTTGGCAAGGGAGATGGTTGAAATTGATATTAGATTACGGCTTCAATATTAATTATATCAAGGGAAAGGAAAATCAAGTTAAAGATGCCCTAAGTTATAGGAGGCATATCTCCTCGATGGTATCAATTCAAACTAATTTCAAGAGGCAAGTGTTGCAAAAATCCAAGCGTGACGAGTATTATGAACAAGTCAAGAAAGCACTCTTGGATAATCTATTGGACCTAAGGTATGAAGGATTTCATTTTGAATTAGATGGATTATTAAGGTTTAAGGGAAGAATCCGTGTTCCTAACTTTGAGGAATTAAGGAATTTGGTATGGAAGGAAGTTAATACAACACCATATTATTTACATTCTAGAGTAACTAAATTGTTGGTTGATGTGAATCCATTGTATTTCTAGAAAGGGATGAAAAGGGAAGCTAGAAAGATGCTTAGAATGTCAAAGGGTAAAGGTAGAACATCATCACCCTGCAAGACTGTTGTATCCTCATGAAGTTCCAAAAAGGAAATGGCAAGTCATTAGTATGGATTTTGTACAAGGTCTTCCAATGTCAAGGAATCCAAATAATGTCATTCTGGTAGTAGTGGATAAGCTTACAAAGGTAGCTTATTTTACTCTAGGAAATTTAACCGATGGAGATCATGTTATAGCATGAAAGTTTATTCAAGAGGTATTTAGATTACATGGAGTTCCTGAAAATATTATTTCTGATAGGGATGCTTGTGTGACATCTAGGTTTTGGCAAACTTTGTTTTCTTTGCTTCAGACACAGTTAAACATAAGTTTAGCATATCATCCAGAAGCTGATGGTCAAACTGAAATAGTGTACCAAGTATTAGAAGATTTGTTGAGGATGTATTGCATGGATCAACAATACAAGGGGGAAGATTACTTACCCTTAGTAGAATTTGCATATAACAACTCTCATCATTCTATAATTAAAATGGCTACATTTGAAGCATTGTATGGTAGGAAGTATCGAAGTCCTACAAGATGGGATAGGCTTGAGGATAAGATAAGTCTTGGACTTGACATGCTTTCAAAAATGGAGGAGAAAGTTGCTATAATTAAGTAGAGTCTAGAAAAAGCTAATAATAGACACAATAATTATGTAGATTCCAAGTGGGTACCTAGATATTTCACAGTAAAGGGGAAAAGTCTTGTTAAGGGTTAAACCTGATAAGAGTTCCATAAAGTTTGGAAAGTCATCCAAACTAGCTTTGTGTTTCGTAGATCATTTTGAGGTTCTTGAAGAAATCAACCCTCTTTCTTATCAAATAGCCTCGTTGTCAGCTCTTGCCAAGATGCATAATGTTTTTCACGTGTCATACCTTAAGAGGTACATGCCAAGAGAGAACCGTGTTCTTGATTAGTATGCTTTGCAGATACATGACCCAAGAGTGGTGACAATCAAACCTCTCAGAGTACTCAAAACACACAAAATCCACTTGCATAATAGAGAGGTTTTGCAATGCAAGGTCCAATGGGATCAGTTTGTAGAAGATTTTGCCACTTGGGAGGACTATATTAAGATGAAGCAAAAATTTCCTCATATTTTGTTTGAATTTGAAAGTTCTTAAAACAATGCTACTATGGCTATGATTTCTAGATTATGTTAATGTCGACACTTAAAATCATCGGGGATGATGATTCACAAGGGGGGAACATGTTACACCCCATTGTGATATTACCTATTTACTATTACTTTGTTTAGTTAAAATGCTTTAATGCATGATTACATTTCGAATATATTTATCTTGATTGGAAAATCTAATGAATGAATATGCAATCATTATGATACTTTGAGACGAAAAATATACGATGTGTATGTATAATGACTAACTACTATTGTAATGTGCTAAGTTGGATGCAGAAAATGATCAAGCCTCTGAAAGGGAGGAGGAGTATCACTTAGGAGAAGAACTTGGTTTGATAATCTTTAATATGTGCCTAATTGAGCTATCACACTCACATCCTAGTTGGTCAAGTTGAGTCACATATACATATATTATGATCACAAGGCTATTATTATGTATTGGAGTTGAGGAAAAATCAACTCTACAGCTCCCAAAGATCACCTGCATGCAAACCTGTCACAGAAGGAGAGAAGCACAAAAGCTATGGAGGCCAGGATTCAGAGATCCAGAAAAGAGGAGTCATATTGATTGTGCAACAAGAATGTAATTCAATAATTAAAGTTGCAATGAAAATACAAAGAGAGAATCCTTATAAAAGGATAGTTGAAACCCTAAAGGTGAAAACCCCTAAAGAATTATAAGATTCTTAAGTTTAGCTTAAGCATAGAGTATAATAGACTAATAATTAAATAAATAATTATTAGCTAATAAAAGACTACTCTAACACCCCCCTTAAGATGAACTTAGGGAGTAGCTAAAAAACATCTAAGGACTAAAAAATCATGAAAAAATGCAGGAAAGCAACAATGGGTCTCGACAACTAGGCCTAATGAGGTACCCAAGTATAATAAAACCTCTGTAAAGTGGAGAAAAAGGAGAAAACCCAGTGGGAACAAAAGTCCTCTCCAAGAAGAGATGAAATCTCAAGTGAAGGACTAAGAAGCCTCCAAACAATAGTGCTCTAGAAGATAGGAACAAAAAGAAGAGAATGAAGAACACCACTGAAGCAAGAAATAGTTGCAAACACTGTCAAAGAGTAACTACTGGTCTGAAGAACCTCCACTGAAATAGAACATGACTAGGTAGAGAGGACTGTAAGCTGCATGTGTGTCCTCAAATGATACTACTTGAATCAGATGACAAACAAAGGCAAACAACTGAACTCGAAGATACAGATGGCATGAAACACCAAAGCCTGAAGAGCTAATCAATTGAACCAAGGAAGCATTAGAACAACATGACAAACCTCCCCATAATGTTGAAAAGGGAGAGGGACAGGTACACTGAAAAGAACGACCAACAAGAATTGCATGATGAAGAACCAGGAACAACAAAGGTGCAAAGAAAGTACACAGTGTCGTGGAAGGAACACCCACTTGACACACATCATGAGGCTAATGTCGTGGAAGGAACACTCACGTGACAAAGGTAGATGGCAAACAAGGACAAACATCAACCCCCCCCCCCCTCCCATGGCACTTTATAAGTAGTGAATGTACAATAAGACACAAGATGTGCAAGATCCCAAGTATACAATGCATGGTGGCACTTTATCTTAGTGCGTTTGCATAAATAAAATGCTACAATGATAAGAAAAGACAGAAGACTGGAAACATAAAGCCAAAGACGAGACATCCTACTCAAAGAAAAAGATCCCAGGACCTGAAAAATCCAAGATATTCACTAGAGTGTTGAAAAGAACAAAGTGAATAAAATATATCTGGAGCAAAATTTGGAAAGAAAACTCACATGACTGGAAATTACACAGAACAAGCTTTCCAACAATATAAAGTTTTTGAAAAACGGAGTTTGGATGCTTAAGTGATGTCTCTTAGAGTGCAAAAAGGAACCTCTAGCTTTGTCAGTAAAAATGGCATCAAAAAAGAAAAATCAAAAGTTCAAACCTCCAAATCTGGATAGAGCTCAGAAAGAGCTTTCCGACGATATAAGATTTTTGAAAAAGTGCCTCCGTATGACCAAAAGAAAAAAACCCCTCTTGTAGAGCATAAAGAGGGTAAAAAAAATATTTATTTATTTATTTTTTGACGAATTTTTTTTTGACGCAATTGCAGGTACATCCGTACGGATTTTTGTGCCTCAAAAAGCGTGCCAATAAAAAATCATGTCCAAGATGCCCGTTACTGAAAATAGGCAAATTATATATTAAAATTCATGGAATCAACCTTCTTAATCCAACTGTGAGGTCCTTTTGACACCAAAATGTACCAAAAAATAAGCTACCCCTAGAAATGAAAAAAAGCAACTGCACAAACCCCCAAATACACAAATCTAAAGAACAAGGCCCAAAATCTCTCATGAAGAGAACATGGGCATGCAGATCTAGAGCTCTGATACCATATTGGAGTTGAGGAAAAATTAACTCTATAGCTCCCAAAGATCACCTGCATGCAAACCTGTCACAAAAGGAGAGAAGCAAAAAAGATATGGAGGCCAGAATTCAGAGATCCAGAAAAGAGGAGTCATATTAATTGTGCAACAAGAATGCAATTCAATAATTACAGTTGTTATGAAAATACAAAGAGATAATCCTTATAAAAGGATACTCGAAACCCTAAAGGTGAAAAACCCTAAAGAATTATAAGATTCCTAAGTTTAGCTTAAGCATAGAGTATAATAGACTAATTTAATAAATAAATAATTATTAGCTAATAAAAGATTACTCTAACATTATGAGGTCACCAAATCAATCTCTTCATAGAAGGGTTGGGTCTCTTTCAGTAGGAAGAGACACATGGGACTGTTAATTATTGGTTGGGTGGAAAAGTGCTTGAGTGATACTCTTCCTCATGCAGTTGGTAGCCAAAAATTTGAGGATGTATGCCAACAAGGACATTTGGACCATTTGTTTTTCTTATGTAAGCTCATGGAAGCTATGAAGTATCTTTGTGATATTTGGATAATTGAAAATGGAATTGTAAATGTTATCATTCATATGATTATGAATATGAGTTTCTAAATGAATTATGATGCAATTAAAATGTTTGAAATGAGATTTATTTCAAACATGTAATTGTTTATGAAATAGAAAAGAAAATTTTTATCACCTAAATGTTGGTATTATAAACTATTCTCATGTGGGTTAAAACTTAGTAAATTGAATGGGTGGAACAACTGGGCTTGTTACATATTTAAAGTAGACTAGGTAAAAAAATACACATACCTTGCTTATTACGCCCAAGTCAATGGTTTCAACCACATTAAGAACTAAATCGACACACACCACAAGAAACCAAGAACAAGAACACGAACCATTAGTGATTCCAATCGTTTTAGGAACCAATATATCAAATGACCGATAAAATTACTTCTTTGAAAAAATGGCTAAGGCACAAATGAAGTTGATGATCAATGGGAGACATGGAATCGATAATCCATTGATAGTTCCAATAGTTCTAGGATTAACTGTCAATATTGATGGAGGTTCTTAGGACCACTGAAACTTTTGATTGATCATAACTTCTTCATTTTAACTCCAATTTTTCCAAATTTGAAACACAAATGCGTTGGCCATTTGGAGGAATTGATTATGTGTTGCATTGATGTCAACACTAGCTGTTTGGATGCTTTATCGACACCCTTCTGGTCCCGATAGGTTGAGTGGTTTCTAGTTGGTTCAGATCCAACATGATCTAGTAGGCTCCGGTATGGTTTGGTTATGGAATTGGCTTATTCATGATACTCATGTTCGTATTCAGTAAGTTGGTTTTGGTCTGGTGATTGGATGTTATCATGTGTGGTTGGGAGCTTGGCTTGTGGTTCCGACAAGGGTTTCACTGGCAAAGCTTTTGATGAAGATCTTTGATGATATGCATAAGTGGTGTTGGTGCAGCTTTTGGTGGAGTTTCAGGATGCTGATGGTGATCATGTTCGAGACTTGGCGGATGGAGATCATTGCTTTAGCATGTGGACTTATATCGGGCCCCGATTGATCTAGGTTATGGACCGACTTAATGTAACGTGTGGATTGGACCTCTCGATGTGTTTCCAAGATGTCTTATGTGTTGGATATTATTTGTTTGGTCTAAGGCCGACATATTTTATAGTTATGCATTTAGTTTATTGTTTGGTGGCCGGCCTGATTGTTTATGGTCGAGGGTTTGTATATATATGATGTAAGATCTCATTGTAGATCGTGTGTGAGGATATGTAATGTGCGAATAATGTAATATCATTCAGGCAGAGGATTTGGTCAATCATTGGAGATCGAATTGGGTTTATGTAAGAGGATTTAGTCCTCCAGTATTGAGCTTAACAGGAACTGTACTCTAGCAGGGCCACACAAATCAGTATGAATAAGATCAAGAACATCATTAGATTTGTCTTGTATACTCCTAAAAGTGGTTCTAACCTGTTTACCCATTTGACATTCTTTACATACCAGATTATAGGGCTTCACAATCTTAGGTATATATATGATTGTGAATTCTTTGGATTTTTATTTTTGATGACTTGACTAAAGATAAGGGAGCTTGAAACACACAACTGATAACACATTTCAATCAAATGACCCTTATATAATCTTAGGTTAATTATTAATGAGGGATCACAAATAGATACTTCACAGGCATACAAAACGAAGGGATTTAAATTAAAACACAACAAGAAACTTGAGTCCCAACACCACATATGTTGATTAATTCACCACAATGATGAATAAAATTCATGTGCTCCACCACAATTTTTTCATCTCATCTCTAAGGAGTAAAGCTTTGCCTGTAGAAAACTCTTGTTTACCAGTTACTTTGTCTAGTACAAGCTCCCCAATTTTTTTCTAGATGCTACTAGTAGTGGTTTCTCTTGACACATTTAGGAGCACTGAATTGACAAAGAAAAGCCAAAGAAGGGTTTTTTATCTTTCTATCAAGAATAACCCAATCCTTAGCTTTTGTGACATATGTTTTTTTTGGAAACAACTACTAATAGATCTTTATTGACAAAGAAATTCTCTATCTCAAGCTTTCAAAGCTTAACATTTGTTCCATATAACTTTTCCAACTCCATTTTAGAAGTGATTGCCATATTTAGTTCCTAAATCATAGTAACAATTGTAAAACTCCCACTCAAGCAAGAATTAATATAAAAATAGAACTACATCTCCAATGGATCTAACATGCTGGTTAGGCTCTAATACTGAATGTAATGAAATGTGTACTAAATCCTACTTAACCTAACGAGGAGATCATACAAGTTTTATGATCTAGTTAAATTTTAGAAAAAATGACATATTAATAACATTTAGATAAAATAAGCATATAAGAGAAGAAATAGATCATAAAACTTTGGATTTTTATTTTTGATGAATTGACTAAAGATAAGGGAGCTTGAAACACACAACTGATAACACATTTCAATCAAATGACCCTTATATAATCTTAGGTTAATTATTAATGAGGGATCACAAATAGATACTTCACAGGCATACAAAACGAAGGGATTTAAATTAAAACACAACAAGAAACTTGAGTCCCAACACCACATATGTTGATTAATTCACCACAATGATGAATAAAATTCATGTGCTCCACCACAATTTTTTCATCTCATCTCTAAGGAGTAAAGCTTTGTTTGTAGAAAACTCTTGTTTACCAGTTACTTTGTCTAGTACAAGCTCCCCAATTTTTTTCTAGATGCTACTAGTAGTGGTTTCTCTTGACACATTTAGGAGCACTGAATTGACAAAGAAAAGCCAAAGAAGGGTTTTTTATCTTTCTATCAAGAATAACCCAATCCTTAGCTTTTGTGACATGTTTTTTTTGGAAACAACTACTAATAGATCTTTATTGACAAAGAAATTCTCTATCTCAAGCTTTCAAAGCTTAACATTTGTTCCATATAACTTTTCCAACTCCATTTTAGAAGTGATTGCCACATTTAGTTCCTAAATCATAGTAACAATTGTAAAACTCCCACTCAAGCAAGAATTAATATAAAAATAGAACTACATCTCCAATGGATCTAACATGCTGGTTAGGCTCTAATACTGAATGTAATGAAATGTGTACTAAATCCTACTTAACCTAACGAGGAGATCATACAAGTTTTATGATCTAGTTAAATTTTAGAAAAAGTGACATATTAATAACATTTAGATAAAATAAGCATATAAGAGAAGAAATAGATCATAAAACTTTGGATTTTTATTTTTGATGAATTGACTAAAGATAAGGGAGCTTGAAACACACAACTGATAACACATTTCAATCAAATGACCCTTATATAATCTTAGGTTAATTATTAATGAGGGATCACAAATAGATACTTCACAGGCATACAAAACGAAGGGATTTAAATTAAAACACAACAAGAAACTTGAGTCCCAACACCACATATGTTGATTAATTCACCACAATGATGAATAAAATTCATGTGCTCCACCACAATTTTTTCATCTCATCTCTAAGGAGTAAAGCTTTGTTTGTAGAAAACTCTTGTTTACCAGTTACTTTGTCTAGTACAAGCTCCCCAATTTTTTTCTAGATGCTACTAGTAGTGGTTTCTCTTGACACATTTAGGAGCACTGAATTGACAAAGAAAAGCCAAAGAAGGGTTTTTTTATCTTTCTATCAAGAATAACCCAATCCTTAGCTTTTGTGACATATGTTTTTTTTGGAAACAACTACTAATAGATCTTTATTGACAAAGAAATTCTCTATCTCAAGCTTTCAAAGCTTAACATTTGTTCCATATAACTTTTCCAACTCCATTTTAGAAGTGATTGCCATATTTAGTTCCTAAATCATAGTAACAATTGTAAAACTCCCACTCAAGCAAGAATTAATATAAAAATAGAACTACATCTCCAATGGATCTAACATGCTGGTTAGGCTCTAATACTGAATGTAATGAAATGTGTACTAAATCCTACTTAACCCAACGAGGAGATCATACAAGTTTTATGATCTAGTTAAATTTTAGAAAAAGTGACATATTAATAACATTGAGATAAAATAAGCATATAAGAGAAGAAATAGATCATAAAACTTTGGATTTTTATTTTTGATGAATTGACTAAAGATAAGGGAGCTTGAAACACACAACTGATAACACATTTCAATCAAATGACCCTTATATAATCTTAGGTTAATTATTAATGAGGGATCACAAATAGATACTTCACAGGCATACAAAACGAAGGGATTTAAATTAAAACACAACAAGAAACTTGAGTCCCAACACCACATATGTTGATTAATTCACCACAATGATGAATAAAATTCATGTGCTCCACCACAATTTTTTCATCTCATCTCTAAGGAGTAAAGCTTTGTTTGTAGAAAACTCTTGTTTACCAGTTACTTTGTCTAGTACAAGCTCCCCAATTTTTTTCTAGATGCTACTAGTAGTGGTTTCTCTTGACACATTTAGGAGCACTGAATTGACAAAGAAAAGCCAAAGAAGGGTTTTTTATCTTTCTATCAAGAATAACCCAATCCTTAGCTTTTGTGACATATGTTTTTTTTGGAAACAACTACTAATAGATCTTTATTGACAAAGAAATTCTCTATCTCAAGCTTTCAAAGCTTAACATTTGTTCCATATAACTTTTCCAACTCCATTTTAGAAGTGATTGCCATATTTAGTTCCTAAATCATAGTAACAATTGTAAAACTCCCACTCAAGCAAGAATTAATATAAAAATAGAACTACATCTCCAATGGATCTAACATGCTGGTTAGGCTCTAATACTGAATGTAATGAAATGTGTACTAAATCCTACTTAACCTAACGAGGAGATCATACAAGTTTTATGATCTAGTTAAATTTTAGAAAAAGTGACATATTAATAACATTGAGATAAAATAAGCATATAAGAGAAGAAATAGATCATAAAACTTTGGATTTTTATTTTTGATGTATTGACTAAAGATAAGGGAGCTTGAAACACACAACTGATAACACATTTCAATCAAATGACCCTTATATAATCTTAGGTTAATTATTAATGAGGGATCACAAATAGATACTTCACAGGCATACAAAACGAAGGGATTTAAATTAAAACACAACAAGAAACTTGAGTCCCAACACCACATATGTTGATTAATTCACCACAATGATGAATAAAATTCATGTGCTCCACCACAATTTTTTCATCTCATCTCTAAGGAGTAAAGCTTTGTTTGTAGAAAACTCTTGTTTACCAGTTACTTTGTCTAGTACAAGCTCCCCAATTTTTTTCTAGATGCTACTAGTAGTGGTTTCTCTTGACACATTTAGGAGCACTGAATTGACAAAGAAAAGCCAAAGAAGGGTTTTTTATCTTTCTATCAAGAATAACCCAATCCTTAGCTTTTGTGACATATGTTTTTTTTGGAAACAACTACTAATAGATCTTTATTGACAAAGAAATTCTCTATCTCAAGCTTTCAAAGCTTAACATTTGTTCCATATAACTTTTCCAACTCCATTTTAGAAGTGATTGCCATATTTAGTTCCTAAATCATAGTAACAATTGTAAAACTCCCACTCAAGCAAGAATTAATATAAAAATAGAACTACATCTCCAATGGATCTAACATGCTGGTTAGGCTCTAATACTGAATGTAATGAAATGTGTACTAAATCCTACTTAACCTAACAAGGAGATCATACAAGTTTTATGATCTAGTTAAATTTTAGAAAAAATGACATATTCATAACATTTAGATAAAATAAGCATATAAGAGAAGAAATAGAAGAAAATAAAATAGTCACAAGATAATGTGACATCATATATACTTTAGGAAAACCTAGTCTCCAAAAGCATTTCACCTAATGCATTAATCAACAAAAAATGATACAATATACAATATCAATAATTATACTTACACTTGGCTATATATAAGTGGTCGAAGATTCTAATCATAATTCATCTAGTAACCTTTTATTCAATAACTTCTTAGACTTGTAATTAGACTAACTTGACATATGATAGAGAGTGTCAACAATGGAATGTCAAGATTTTATTCAAGTTGGACACCCTAAATTCTATTTGGGTAAATTATTTATAATATTACAAATATTAAATAATTGCACTTAGACTCGAGACTTTGCATGGTGACAACAACACTTAGTCATGTAGTTCTAACATCAAACATTGCAATGAAGAAACTCCACACATAAGGGTATATTTCTACATCCTTAAATAAGTGGAGTTTCCAAGCACTTGGTCACTCATAGAGAGTTGGGACACTCAACTAAATACAAGAAGATTTGCTAAACACATCAAAATTTGCATGGCCGGGTTTCTCTCCAAAACCTCCTAAACACTAGATGAAGGGTTTTAACCATGCACTTAACTAGGCTTACACCACTTTTAACCATACCTTTAGAAAAAAGATACATAAACACCCTCAATGACAAAAACAAATGACACTTAAAGAAAGACAATACCCTCAAAAAGATACTCATTTGCATTATACCCAAATAAAACATTTTTCACCTTGCACTCTTCAAAACACTTGAAAACAAAGAATTAATGATTCTAATCCAAAGCTTAACAAATTTAAGAAAAAGGAGAAGATAAATAAATACACTGGACTAGAGCCAACAAAGATTGAGGCCGAAGAAAAAATCACTAAACATCTATGCCCAATAGACAAAACAACAAAAACAAAGAAATTAAAATAATTATAAGCCCACGAGCAACCAAAGAGTGAGAAACATTTTTCTAATAGAAATATATATTTTTATTCTCACCGTTAATGCGACCACATACATCATTGATCAAATAAACAGGAGCAGTACAATTAAGCGATGTTTAAGCTCTACTAAAAGTAGTTATTTTTGAAGACTGTCTTGTAAAAAACATGGCGGAAAACGATTTAGATGCAGTAAGACTCCATTTTGTACCTTTAAAATATTCCTGACCATGTTACAGAAAATTTATAAACCCCCCCTTTCGTTGGACCGGAGCCAGAAAATTCCGGATTCTGGGAATTCGTGCGTTGAAAATTTTCTTCTCGGACAAGAAATTTCCACAAGTTGGGCTGCTAAACGAACATATTTAGCAGAAAAAATGTATATTTGGACCAGTTTAACGAATTGTTTGGCCGGATAATCCGTATCACCTAATCCTAATGCATAGGGACCATATCAATTATACGAGAACGAAATTACAAAAGAGTTAGTCTGTTAAGTAGTTATAGAGAAGAAGGGAACAGAAGAAACTGGTAAAATAGTAATGGTTACGTTTGGTATTTCCAAGATGGAAACAGTGTACGCCCGTTACACCTGTCAGCCGGCACTCCAAGTCCCAGAAAACGACATGAAGCAAAATTCCATGAAATAAAACGAAGGAAGTAAATAAAGAAAAAACTAGAGTCGAAGAAACCAGGGAATGAGAAGACGATAGAGCCTGCAATGGCAGGCAGGCGTGCAAAGGCGTTGGGACAGAGCGAGGCGTGATTCGAACCGGTGACCTCTTTGGATCTGCCGGATTTGTTCTGCAATACGAACAATACTGTTGCTGTCACGCCTCTTGTTGGAATGTAGGGCGGGAGGAGGCGAGTCTTTGCATTGCTTTGTTTCCTTTTGCCCATACATTGACTTCGCGGAACGCGCCAAATGAAAGAAAACGAAGTTCTGTTCTTGAGGCTCGGTGCTCCTCTTGCTTTACTTACTTGAGAAGAAGCAATGCGGGGGAAGTTAAGGGATTTGGTAGGGTTTTTACTTTGGCCCAGGGCTTGTTTCCAATTACAAACGGTTTTTCAGTAGATGGATTCGCACGCTACCCTGAGATCCCGATTCTTCTTTGTTAGCTTGCTTTTTTAGTCGTGTTGATCGTCCATGGATCTTTGAATGTATGTTTTGTTCTTCATTTTTTTAATTCGGCTCGATGGAGTAGAGGGTTTGCTTTGTACTGCAGAGCTTAGCATTTTCCGCAGCATGTTTTAGTTTGACGCGACAGGCGACAGGATTAGAACCCGGTACACCAAAGGAGTTAATAGTCAGAAGCAACATAATTAAGGCGGAGCTGTGCCAATGCAGTAAATACAAGATGGCAGCAAATTATTAAAGAATGCAATGTTGTAACATTATGCAGGGAGTTGCCAAAGAAAGATCTTAATAATTACTTTGAGGAATTTGAAAAAGAAGTGGTCCAGCAGCGGAAAGGATTTGTGGTTATTGTTTTAAAAATTATTGTTATTATGGGATCCGTGTGTGGAAAACCCCGAGGCAGGTCGGAGAGTCCTGCAGAGAAGAGGGGTTTGTCCTCTATCACCAGTCACTCACCGGCTGCCCGCCGGCTGGTGGTGCCTGCGGGAAGGGATGAAGTCATCGAGAGGGACGGCAGCGGGCAGGAGAGGGATCACAGGGCTAAGCATAAGGGTAAGGTCGGCAATGGTGCTGCCCCGGTTTCTCTGCTGGCAGATGATGGCGAAAAACAGCGGCATCAGCAGCAGCATCAACAGCAACAGCAGCAGCAACAGCAGCAGCATCGGCATCCACACCATCAGAGGCCGCCGGTGGATATTATTTCCAATACCAATTCGAACCTCAGGCTGGGGAATCCACCAAGACACACGGAAGGTGAACAGGTTGCTGCTGGATGGCCAGCATGGCTCACTGCTGTCGCAGGTGAAGCCATCAAGGGATGGATTCCTCGTCGGGCAGATTCATTTGAGAAGCTTGATAAGGTCAGTGGGGTTTCTCTCGTTTTGTATTTCCATTTCTTTTTTCTTTTTGCTCTTACCGTAACATAACCCTTGTTGCTTGATAGGAAATGCAATATCATACAAATCATGCCATGCAGCATTTGTCGAATCTCCCAAATAAAATCAGAGTTGTATCAGTTGTGAGGAGTTCAATGTCTACGTTGTTATTGGAAATAGATATAATTAGAATTGTCTTATTTAGAGTTGATTAAGTTTAAATGTCCGCATCACTCTAAATACATGCAAATATTGTTTAAATAAGGAAAACTAGCAATGTTTTTGCTGGATGCTCTAGAAACACTCCCTAAGGTGCTGCCCTTTGCCTTATCAATAATTAACTATATCAGGTTTTCATAGTTTAGTTTGCGGAGATCACCATTCAGGAAGTCAAATCATACCAAAAGTGCTACATTCCCTGCAAGTCCATGCAGACTTCGTGTACAGAAGCAACTTATCTTTGCTCATTTGGATGCTTCCAGAAAACACATTCTGGGTTGCACCGTGCATTAAGGAGTTGCCAAAGGAAAGATATTTGCATTGCTACAAGTCCTAAAGATTTTGTTGATATTTAGGAAAATTTGCGATTCTCTTGTTTGGGTGCTTCAATTAATATTGGCAAAAAAAAGGAACACATCTAATGAGGTTTCTCTTTCTGCAATCCATATGGGTTCAAACTAGGGGTAACCAACATTTCTAGCTTGCAACATTTGTTTTCATTAGCAATATTTATGTTTTGGGGTCATATATGCTTAATGCAATTCCATTTCAGTAAGCATTTTTGACGAAAAATATTATGTAGAAATTACTGAGGATGAACATTAAATTTTGTCTATATTATGAGATTTGTTAATAATTTTGGGTGTTCTGTCTAATAATTAGTGGGCTGGGAAATTTGATTTCATTGCAACTTCTATACAGTTCGTTGCATCATGGTAAGACTCTTTATAAAAAGGGGATTCTATCACCTTGGGAAGGTCAGAGGTTTTCACTATTAACACCCAGGTGTTTGGCTTGTTGAGAATATGGTGTATGGACCTCTATTTCTTTGTTGAGTGTCAAATTTATGCATTACAAGAAGGGTGGGTAACCTTTGTTTTCCTTTATTTTTAGCCTAAATCTCAAGCCTTCAGCATATATGTCTGTACACTGAACCTTGTGATTAGAGTCTATTAAAGTTGCAGAATAGGTCACTGACACCCATCCTTGTTTCAACCATGAAAACTGTAGTTTTTCTCCAATACAATTTTATTTTATCGATCATCCATAGCAGTAATTAGGTTGCACTTTCTAGATAGAAGTAAGAGATCTGACAGAATTGAGCACATTCTGTCAGGGATGCTCCATGGTTTTATAAAATGAGTTCGTCCCTTATCTTGGAAATTCAGGGGGAAAGACAAAAAATGTGGAGCACAGGAATTCACAGATTTAATCTGAACTGAAGCCAAATTTTTTTGTCTCAGATGAAATAAGTAAAGCTTTTATATGGCTTACATTATATGCTATACTGTGTCCATGGCATATAAAATTTATTTAGCTATAATCGTCCCTTATCTTGGAATTCAGGGGGAAAGACAAAAATTGTGGAGCACAGTAATTCACAGATTTAATCTGAACTGAAGCCAATTTTTTTTGTCTCAGATGAAATAAGTAAAGCTTTTATATGGCTTACATTATATGCTATACTGTGTCCATGGCATATAAAATTTATTTAGCTATAAACAATTGATATGAAAGCCACATTATTCAGCAGCTCCAACTCTATTAAAGTTTGAGCTTTTAGATAATGTTCAAATGAGTTTTTGAATGAGAAGGCTGCCACTTAGTGTCTTAAATATTTTTGGGCCATAATTAGTCCAAAACATGTCTTAGTTGTAACAACAAGAACCCATAGAGTGCAGAAATTTGAATTTGAAGTTTATATTTCCACTTTAGGAAGATGGTAGCTTAGGGCTATCAACTGTACATATAGTTCTAATCTTCAAATTAAAACAAGTTTTATTGATGGACTTTTTTTTCTTTTGCAGATCGGACAAGGAACTTACAGCAATGTGTATAAGGCACGTGATCTCGACACTGGAAAAATTGTTGCGCTAAAGAAGGTGCGGTTTGACAATTTGGAGCCTGAAAGTGTGCGCTTTATGGCAAGAGAGATACAGGTTTTACGTAGACTTGATCATCCAAACGTGGTGAAGTTGGAGGGATTGGTTACTTCACGAATGTCCTGCAGTTTATATCTTGTATTTGAATACATGGAACATGATCTTGCTGGTCTTGCTGCGTGCCCAGGAATTAAGTTCACTGAACCGCAGGTTATTAAATGCTTCTCAAATTGATTGGCATTCATATAGGGCTTTTGAGATGATCTCCATTTGTCACTACTTGTGTATAATGCTGTTCCTATCTGATTATCTTCAAATATATTTTTGTGTTGCCATTTTATATTGTAACATTTTTCTGACTGTGCCTCAAGTGGCTGGCCAAGGCAGAAATTTCATTCCTTTACAACGGACATATAGGCGTGGCATTTTGGCTATTTTCTTGGCTTTCTTGTAGTATTGTTGGTTGTAAACAGGGACCAGAACCCTGAACTATTTGTATCCTTCAAGTGAACTTGGAACTAACTGGGTTTTAACAGGTGAAATGCTATATGCAACAATTGCTCCGTGGACTTGATCACTGCCATGGCCGTGGTGTACTACATCGTGATATCAAGGGTTCAAATCTTTTAATTGACAATGGGGGTGTTCTAAAGATAGCTGATTTTGGATTGGCTACTTTCTTTCACCCTGATCAAAGGCAGCCCTTGACAAGCCGTGTGGTAACACTTTGGTATCGGCCTCCAGAACTTTTACTTGGCGCCACTGAATATGGAGTTGCTGTGGACTTATGGAGCACAGGTTGCATACTTGCAGAGCTGCTTGCTGGAAAACCTATAATGCCAGGGAGAACAGAGGTATTTTATCTTTCTCATTTGATTATGGTATGTGGTTTCTTGTTGGGCTGGTTTTGAATAAAATTTGCAATGGATGACATACTTTATTAAACTGGGAAAGAAACATCAATGCCATTTTTTTATTCATCCAGCCTTTGCTAATTTATTTCTCAGAAGGTGCTTTTCAGGTTACTTTCATATTTCTAGTTCTTTTTGTTTTTGAGGCCTTGAGGTGCCCTTTTAGATGTCTGAATATTCCTATTTTCTCTGTTGTTCGTTTATTTTCATGTGGTCAGAATGATGTTTTACTTATAAGTCTGTCATTCACCATTTTGGAGATGTTCTGACCATAGTTATGATAGAAACATATGTCATTTGATATTTGTCATATTTTTAAATGCAATATAAAGAAGGAACCTGCAAAAAGATTAACTTCATCTTTTTTGTTCACATGGCAATTACGTCTATCTATCTCAAATAAAAACAATGTACATTAGGCATTGACAAAAGACCTTTATTAAATGGTATGACTAATGTTAAATAAATAAAAATGATATATATTGTTCCTTGATAATTGGGTGATTGATAATCATAAGAAAAAATTGAAGACAATGACAAAACTTTTTGGATTGCCTCTCTCTCTCTCTCTCTCTCTCTCTCTCTCTCTCTCTCTCTCTCTCTCTCTCTCTCTCTCTCTCTCTCTCTTTCTCCTAGATCAATACAGCTGAATTTTGTTGTAGTGACAAAAGGAGAAAATGGGGCCAACTAATAATGGAGGAGTGTTTCAGGATGAATGGTCTGAATTTAAATTGTTTTTGCCATTGGTCCTGGAAAAGATTCTAGGTTGTGATCTACAAAGGATGGAGGAGTTTGGTGGCCAAAGGTGACTCGGATTTTAAGAAATGCAATGAACTTTGAAAAGCTGTCATGATCGTGATTGGGACAATTGCTAAAGAAGCTTTATGGCACATCAAGAAGATGGACAATGTAGTTTATCAACATTTATGTGAGATTCTCTGACAAGGCTGCTGACGTCTTGAACCTAAGCTCCCTAGGAATGCGGGGAATGGGTAGGAAATGTCCCAACCCTGTCCCTGAAATTTCAGAAAAGTAAGAAACATTCTGGGTATTTGGTTTTCTTTTAGGAAATGCCTGGTTACATTAGGGGACAGTTGGGGGATGTGTGATAGCATCAATAAGGCAAGGACTATGAAATCAGCATCCTAAAAATTATCTTTTGATGTGTGTTCCTTCCTCTTTCAACAGCCCTCAAACCTGTCATATGAAAAATAACTAAATAAGTTATTTATTTACATTTAATGGTGAAGGTTGATGATTCATCCCTGCTGTATGGAGTCAAAGGAGTGACTGAAAACATTTCCGGGCCATAAGGGATGGGCAACACCTGGGCTTTAGGGGACAGGCATGTTTTCAGTCACTTTTTTTTGACTCCATTCAGTTGCGATGGAACATCAGCTGGCCCCCACAGACCAGGCGTGTTTTTAGTCTCTTTTTTGACTCCATGCAGCTGTTATAAACCAACAACTTTGACCATTAAACATAAGTAGATACCTTGTTTTTCATATCAGAGGTTTGAAGGCTCTTGTAAGAGGGAGGAACACACATCAAAACAATTTTAGGATTGGAGTGGGTGGGAGGATGGAAATTGTAGGTCGAGGGAGGGGGAGTGGGGCAGGAAGGAATTATAGGCATGTTAATAAATACCTTTTGCTCTCACAGGTCTGTATAGTACTGCTAGGATATGGAATCCCCTTAATCGGATTTAGTAGCAGGATTGTTGTTGCTTTTTGAAGGCCTTTTGCAAGCATAGTGTTGATGTAAGAGAGAGTTAAACCCTAGAATGTAGTTTTCATGTTATTGACATCTCAGTCCATACAGGTGATATCACATTCCATGTGGTACATCTAGGCTAGGTTACCGGGTTCGCCTCTGGGCCCCCCTGGTACGGGACCTGGTTTGACCGGGTCCGTGGTACGGGTCTGGTTCGAACTGGGTTCGACTAGGGTTCGAAGAACTCGGAGGTGGTTCGACCCTGGTCGAACCCAGTCGAACCCAGTCGAACCTGGGCGGACCCAGGTCGAACCCGGGCGGCTGGGCGGCCCGTAAAGTCCAAAAATATGGCAAATTTAATTTTTTTTTGAATTTTGCCTTCTAAAAAGTGAAAGTTATAACCTAAAAGTGACTTCTAAAACATTTTATTCACTCATTTCACCTCATTTGTGTTGCAAACAAAAGTTTTATGAGAGCAGGTTGTAGAAAGGGTGAACAAAATTTGGCTTCCAAGATCAAAGAGGAGGAGTTGAAGACTGATACTTGAATGTTTTGTCATTTTGATATTAAACTTGATGTATATGATGCTATTATGGTATGATTTTGATGCTATGATTACAAGTTTATGTTTGTTTTGTTGTTTATATGATGCTATGTGACATGCAAATTTTAATTCATGCTTATAGGCTTCACAAATATCAAAAAAAAAATATATATATATAAAATTTACATGTTTTTGTACTAACGAACCCAAACCCCTTTTCAAAATTTTGCCGTACCGGCGTACTGGGTTCTTTGAACCCGAACCGGTAACTTAGCATCTAGGTAATGGAGAATATGCAAAGGAGTTGATTGTAGGTCCAACACAGCTATACTAATTTTCTACAGCAGCAAGTGTATCTGCAATAAACGATCATAAATGTAGGAAACAAGTGAGTAATTACTAATTTCAAATAACAGATTTTAGGGTCAGTTTAATATTGAAAATTAAAAATATATGTCAAAAGTGAACTTCAAAGTGTTCATGCCATCAGTCTGTACACCTGCTGTCATTTTTATATTAACAGAGTTTAGGTTCAGTTAAGAGGTAAAAATACACGTCAAAAGAAAACTTCTGGATGCTCATGTCATCAGTCTGTACAACTGCTATCACAGGGCTGTACAATACAGCTTGGAGAGGGAAAACCTTATTTTGATCAAGTTTGGTGTCAGGACTGTTGCAGCTATATGAGGTTCTTTTCCTGACAAAAGCGCTCATGTAAGAGAGAATTAAACACTAGATGACATATTTTATGTGACTGACATCATCAGCCTATGTATTTGATGTCACATCCATGTATGAACAACTAGAGCAAGTAAATTGTCAATATTATATGCTGAAGGATGATGGTTCATCCCAGCTGTATGGAGTCGAAATTGCAGTGTTACCAGATGCTGATTAGGGTCAGCTGCATATTTTCCGTGTTTTTTATAATTTTGCTGTTGAAACTTGCAGACTTTGGGCATTTTGTTGTAATTTTTAATGGGCACATTGACAATGGAAGCAATTAAAATTTGACAAGTCAAGTCTAATGTCTATGATGAATGCCTTATCAATGTTGTCTATGAATATTTTAAATTTTCTTATATTTTAAAAATCCCCTTATTTTTTTAATAGCCATCCTCTGCTACCCCCTAAAAAGTGGCCTCCCAAAAAACCCATTCTTTAAACATGCCCCGGTGTCCCCTACTGTCTTTGTCTTAGAAACTTGCGGGAGCATAGTTTTGAACAGAAGTGAGTTACCAATCATTTTTTGAAAGGCTAAATTCCAGATGGTATTCTAGACTTTGTGAATTGTGATGCTAGGCATCATTATGTTACTAACACATCCCTTAACTAACCCCTTCTCCGTACCTTACACTATCATCTATGATTACACAGTAATGGTTCTTGAGTGTTAGCTTTTAATATAGAATTAAAATCCAATGGAAGCCCACATATCGGTAACTAAGCTCAATGAAGGGTCATATTTTTGTTTATTTACTCATCTTTTCTTTAGACTTTTTTAACCGTGGGTAAAAGGAGAAGGTGATATTGGGCAAGAATAGAATTTGGGCGTGAAGATGGCAATAGATGATAGCAAGCTTTTTGATAATGAATTCTTCATCAGTTTACCGCTTCTTAGATTCAAGCCCCTGTAATTTGTTGATATGACCTTCTTTATATCATCAGCTGAGTATGCATTTGAGATTTTCAGGGGAAGATATGCTCTATCTGCATTTACTGAGTGATAGACATTTGAAAATCTGATTGAGGAAGTAATAGTTAGTTTACTTTTAAAATAGAATAATGTAGATTTGGAAACTATTCTCTGTGTTTTCTATGATTCATTGTTTGCATGGTTAGCCCATGTGTTATTGAGAATTTGAAATGGAATGCAATGTAGTCTTTACTCTGGTTAATGCTAACCTTTGTGGTAATGAGATTTTCTTGCCCTTAGTACACTCAAATGAATGCTTAGGTGGTAAAAGGGAAGGAATCTATAAATTGCAACTATTGTAGGGAATCGTGCCACCACCAACTTTATATCTCTTCTTGTAAGAGCTACAAGAGGGTAGAAAATTGTATGGTGAATGGAGGTCCAAATCAAGGGAAAAGGGCTGAATGGTGAAAATCTTTTGAGTTAGCTTTGTACAATTCTTAGAAAGATTAATTATGAGGCTTTGAGGTGTTGGCTTCTAGATTGTGTGAAAGTTGGAAAAGATGTTGATGCTCAGGATATTGTAATGGCCCAATTTCTGGTGAGCTAGATGATGAAAGATCTGGGAACAACATATGTCTGAACTCTGAAGGAACACTTATGACGTGCATGATATTTCTTCCACTATAATGATGGCCATAGTTGGGACATCATACCAGCTTAACAGGAATTTGACTCTAGTGGATGCAAAATTTAAGATCGATCACAATGGAACTAGATACCTTGTGAAGGAAAACAGATGCAGATTGGGCCACATGCATGCTTGTCTTTGTATTTTGAATGCTCATGGTGTTGCTGTTAGAAGAAGCTGGTCATATGGATGCTATTATTATATATAATGGCATGAGTATTTTAGTACAAATAGCTTGTCCTTTTGACTGTGTAAAGACTAATGATGTAATCCCAGACCTGTAACTTCAAAACATGATATGATCTGAACTTCCATTGTACTATAGCAGCCCCTTTTTGTGTAACCTAGTGAAGATCCACAATAGATAAGCTGAAGTTTCTTCATATGTAGTCAATGTGCGTTTCCTTTCTTGCATTAATAATAAAGGAAGTTATGCGATGTGAGGGGTGGAAAGGAGAGGGAATCATAGGCAAAGTTTGCTGCTTTCCATTTTCAGTTTTTATGACGATCTAATTGCAGTAAGATTCCTATTCCCGCCTGTGAACATACAGGAGGAGAGTGGGAGAATAGAATAGAAGGAAGTGATTTGCAGTTTGCAATTGTCTAGATGGATGTCTGTATGTTGCTGTCTTCTGTGCATTTTCAGTCAAAAAAGTGGAATTGGCTCTAGTTCATTTGAAAATTGAATGTGCTCCTGAGAGTAAAGATGGAAAGATGAAGAATTAAAAATGAATGAAGATCTCTCTGGTGCTTTGATTTTTTTGTGCTCTTCATTTGATGATACCACGTAACCACAGGGATCCTGGTCTATTTCCTTTTCTGCATTCTATGGTAATATCATATTACACTTATGTAAGGTGTTGTGATGAGTGACTGCTCTTCACTCTGTTTTTGTTATTCTTGGGTCACTATCCTTGGGTAATGTTAGAAAAACAAATATATTATGCTTGACACAACAAGCATTTATTAAAAATTTAAATTATAAATTGTGCTCTCCATTTGTATTTTTAGGTGGAAGAAATAGTTTTTTCAACTGAAATCTCCGTGCAACTATATTCACATCATGTATTTTGTGGCTCTGGTTGTGGCATTGGTTGTAACATATAGGAAGTCCAAGCCATGAGTGAATCTGTTTTTTAATCTATTTTGCATATTTCTCTTAAAACTCTTTCTTTCTGCATATTGCTTTTTTTCTTCTTGCTAGTTTCTTGATTCTAAATTCCATTTTCTTATAGCCAGGGATAGTTATCTCAAGATTATTGGTGCTCTGCTTAGCTTCTTAGTTGATATTATTTCTTCTTAATGAACTCTTTTTAGCATAGAAAATGTAGAGTTATTTCATCCACGTTAGTGAAATTCCTCCAAAACTTTTGCATCCATGTCTGGTTATAACCAATTTAATTATCTGTTGATTTTTTCTTTAATTTTTTATTCTTTTGTCGGTATCCCTAATTTTATATTCTCTGACTATCAGGTGGAACAGCTGCACAAAATCTTTAAGCTGTGTGGTTCGCCATCAGAAGATTATTGGAGAAAGTCAAAGTTGCCACATGCAACCATCTTCAAGCCACAACAACCTTACAAGCGTTGTGTTGCAGAGAACTTTAAAGATTTCCCAGCGTCGGCTTTGGCTCTGATGGATGTTCTTCTTGCTATAGAACCTGCTGATCGTGGAACTGCAGCTGCAGCTCTAAAGAGTGATGTAAGTTTTTCATTTTACACATTCTATTTTCTTTATCATTGTACCTTAGCTGCTTGAATTTAAGAGAACTGAATGCTCAACTTTATGCATAATGAAGAAGTTTCCAGATTAATATGAGATTGTTGGAGACTATCAACATAAATTATTTGTGACCGGTTCTAGTTATCTGTATTTTCATATAACCTTCAGGACATTTGTGTTATTGCATTATTATAATTTTTCACTCATCACAGCTGTGTCCATTTAGTATTAGTTCCTTCAAACTGTTGACTTACTAATAGACACTGCTTTGTGACTCAAATTTTGTGTAAATACTTGTTTGGGATACTTGAAATTATTTTGAATGAAAAATACTTACCTCTTCTCTTTGTTAAACTCATTTACCATTGTATTCTAAATAACTGTTTGGAAATTGACTTTCACCCTTCTATATTTACAGAAGGAAGGAAACATGATTTCCTACATGCATCTGGCCCTTCACTCAGATATTCTGCTGGAAGTCTGCTTCTATCCATTTCTTTTTTAATTTTTTAACACTACCTCTTGCATCCACCCCTTTTTTCTCACGGGGCACTACTTGAAAGGAATGGTTGATTCCAGAGGTATAGGTATCCGCTTGTTGAGATTCAGTGAGTCTTGGTCTAGGTAGACTCATGGATCTGAGTAATAGTCAGGCATGGCAAGTTTGTAGCCTTAACTTGCAGTCTTGGCTGAGACTGACAACTGAGACTTTTGAGGCTGCTACTTAATGGTTGCAACAGTCCTTTCAATGAAAAATTCTTTCCTGTTCTTTTTGTCTCTTCATGAAATTCATTTATCTTGTAAAATATTATTTTAAAAAACTGTCAGCAAATAGACTTTTACTATTCTATATATTACAAGAGGAAGGAAACACAATTGGAGATTGGATCATGCTTCTGTTTAGATGCATATTCACTCAGATATTCTACTGTGAAGTCTTCTTGTGTCCATCTCATTTTAAATACTTTACCTCCCTCTCAAATCCATCCTGCATTCTCAGAGGGGTTCTACTTGAAAAGAAAGTTTGATTTTAGAGCTATAGGTATCCATGTTCAATACAGGTTTGGTGAGTTTGCAGCCTAAAATCAGTCTCAGCGGAGTCTGACAGCTGAGTTTTTTGTCTGCAAAAAAGACAGAAAATCCACCTGCAATAATTTTTTTTTTTTTCATAAATTTTACAATTTTTGAATATGCCAAGTTTTGGCAGAATTTTTTCACTGATTGCTGAGTTTTTATCAGTCTTACAATGAAGGGTCTATGCTCAGACATTTCCCAACAATTAACAACCTTTTATATACTATTGAATTATAATGCATATTTCTAGGAGACATTATTCTTCTACATTAAATTGTACATACAATGTGTGGTTTACTAATTTATGCCAAAATCTATTGAAACTTTCATTTTTATCTGTTCTTCCCCATGTCTTTGTTTTCAGTGTCTCTACTGTTTTTTCTCCTTTTCTTGCATTTTTTGTTGTCCTATGTCATTCTGGTCCATTGATCTCATTCATTGAGTACTTTAAGGCCTGAAAGGACATAAATGCGTTCAACTTATTAATTTTGAATGCATCTCCAACATATTCTGAGGATGTTTGGGATGTACTTCGATTGTAGTGTATGTTTTCTTCTGATCGAGGATGGCCATTCAACAGACCCTTCCCTACTCACCTTTCTAAAAGGATAAATTTGTATAAATTTAAAAAATTAGAAAATATGGATATCTCATTTCCAGTATAAAGTAAACTAACCCCATAATAAACCTTAGTCCTCACCAGTGGAATTGAAATTGACATTGGCCATGGATTGAATAAAAAGGATCAACATTAAATGTAGAAATATTTGATGCACAATCAGTGTCCTACTGCGAAAGATTGGTGCAAATTGATGTAAAACAAAACAAAGTATCTAGAGGTACAACTAATGGGCAAGAACTAATGGCTAATAGCATAGTTGGTTGTCTTGAATCTTGATTATTAAAATGACCCATATGTGATTAGTAAACTCGGCAAAAACATGGCAAAAACTTGGCAACTTAGAAAGTACTAAAAATTAAAGTTTCTTAAAGAAACATAAACAAAATGTATTAAATTAAATATTGATATTTTGAAAGAGAGAATGCATGGTTTTATGGTAAAATGTGTGTAAAACACATTTTAACTAGTCTTTACCTGTGTCAACATATTTACCAGTGTTTTTCCTATGTATGTAAAAACGCGAGAGTTGAACTTCTAAAAACTCACCCAGCAGAAAGAAAATAGAGTACTCGGCAACTGGAGAGTACTCGCAGAGTTTGCAAACCATGATGTAAAGTACATACGTACTTTTGTAAAAAAGTAGTTTACTGTGGTGCATTAGAAATCATTTTGTATACCAGTTAATGTTTAGACACCACCATCTAGTATGTTGTAGGAGCCACATCATTGTTGGTCATAGTGTTTAGAATAATGTATTCTATAAATTTTCTAGAAGCCTTCTTTTACACTATATGAGGAGTTTGTAGTAATGCAAGAGCATCCAAATATTAATATGTTATTTGCGTTGGGATTATCTTGGCTAGGGTGTTTGCTCTCTTGAGCATGTTATAGATGTTGAGTTCTAAATAGAATTGCTTCTCCTAGAGTGTGCCATAGCTAAGAGGCCGAAATTGTTGAGATCTTCTTGAAGTGTGAGTGGCTGTTTTGAATTTTCGATGGTTGAACTAAAATATGTATTTAAACTATTTTTGAACAAATTGAATTAAAACTTTTGACATTTCATGAAAATAACAGAACTATCTTGAGTTTACTAACCAATTTGAATCATTGCATTTGATCAAGTTATAATAATTTATTATTTAAATTACATTTGCTTATAGCAAATTGTTTACAGGGAACTAGAAAAATCAATCATATTAAATGCATGAGAAATATCAATGTGACTCTACTAGCTCGAAAACATTATTCTTTCTGATTTTTATGCTTGAAGATAAGTAGTGTTACAATTACATTGTGCTTTAGAGCATCCCAAGCACTTTGAGCATTGTCCTTGATGTTTTCCACCTTGTCAACTGTAATGTCACTGGCCAAAACAGTGATGCAAATCCAATTCTTAACGTTCCACAAATACTTGGTATTTGAATAACAACACTATTGACCCTAGCATTTACTCGGATCTTAGACAACTCATTAAATTATTGTTTATGCATCAGCAATAAGATTAGAATTCAAACAGCAAGTGACAAAAATAACTCCCAATCTTCTTATTACAATGAACAACCAATAACAGGCACAAATCTTGATCTCTTCCTTATAACAATAATAGTTGCATTACATTAAAATAGTTCTGCAATATCTGTAACTACAACAGCAATTCATATCAACATGGCAAACTGGATCAATAAAATGCGGTTGGAATCTGCAAAGAAGCTCAAATAGTATGAGATAATTCTCTGAAATCACTAGGGTTTTCGTCCTAGGATTCCCACGATCAGACACAAGTGCTCAAAATGGATTCTGAAAGGAATTTGATTAAGTGTAGATGGTGATCTGGATGAAAACATTCACTCTTTTATATCCTCCACAACAAAACAGGTTGGCACCATGTACACTAGCACCTTCATTTTTTTTGGATGGAAATAAGTGGATTACATAGATGTCAGTATCTTTGCCTTTTTATAGCAGATAACAACAATTTGAGTAAGCATACATCTAAACCAGAAGTTGTCCTTGGACTGAGCAGTCACATGCAAGGGGATCCCTTCCATCAAAGTCATCCAGCTATCAAACTTGGCCTAAGAACACCTTACGGGGCTTGAACCTTGGTGGATAGCTTTTTTAATCACATACTGTCATCCTCACTAATTGTATGCTCAACCAATTGAGCTACAATCCTTGAGCTGCAACTTCAATTTTAAACAGTGATCATGGGTGGGAAAGATTCCACTTTAAAAGTGATGGCGCCAAAAATAGACTATTAGAAACAATACAACACATGCTGGGAAGTTAGGAGGGTAACAAAAACATAGGAAAAAATATCAAGGATCAGAGTCAGCCACAAGACTCAAACTATAGGATGAGGCGTTGGGGGTCAACCAACGGGCATGTCAATAAGGGCAAGTCCAGAAGATGTCTGACAAATACAATGGTGAGGCAGGCGATGGATGGAAGGCATGATGAGATGGATTAGTCTGAAGCTCTGACTGTAAGAAGGGAAGACCGAAGGTGGAAGAAAGGCATGCTCAGGAAGGGAAAACACATTGCAGACGAAAACAAGGAAGACGCAAGTACAGAGCTAATATGTACAAATTTAGATTGACTGGAGATGGGGCATTACATCAATATCTTTTTTTTCCATTGTTGTTTTATCAGTCAATCCCTCAATGATAGCTTTTGACACCCACAAATGGAACTCCTTTGTCTCTTTCCCAGTGAATCTAATTTCGTCAACCAATGGTTGGTTTCTAATTGTAGACATGGGGACTTCTCTCCTTTCTTGTTGATTTTTAAATCACTGATTTTTCTCTTTCCCTTATTGGAGGCAGCCTTATCTTTCTCATGGACAAAATCCTCAGTCAACTTCCTGTGTGGCCCCTTCGCTTCCCCCTTTTTGATGGCGACATTCCATAATATACTTATCCCCCTTAATGCTGGGTTTTTGAATTCCAAAGGAGGCAACTGGGTGGGAATATCTCATAATAACTATCCCCTTTGAAGCTGGGTTTTTGAAATATTTCATATTAACTATTCCCTTTGAAGCTGAGTTTTTGAATTGCTTACTTCTTAATCTTCAAGGAGGGCCTGCTGCTCCTGTCTCTGTTTAATTGTCTTCATATTCTTGAGTTTCTCCTATTTTGACTGCCTCTCCATACTGCATGTTCTTACTTTTCCTGTAGCATTGAACTTCAACTTTTGAAGGAAAAGATACCACTTGTTTGAATTTACAGAACTGGAAATGATAAATAACTTTTTTCTCACCATGGGCACATTCAATACCACAATATCCTCTGTAGACCCCTCCCTTCTCTGTTTCTACAAATCACATTGGTTTGTGTATTACCATTGCTTTTTTCCTATGGTATTTTTTTCAGGCGTCCCCGTCCCGGGGACAGGGGACTTCTAGGGGAGGTCCCCATAAATTCTGCATATCGATAGTGAATTTTGACAATGAATTCTATAAGCAATTTGACTTTGACTCTCAATTTAACACAAATTTGGCATAAGAACTCTGCTAGTTCTTATATGTTAAGGTTCTATAATGTATATGTGCATGCTTTATCCATGTTTTCATATGAATATTTTAAATTTCCCTATATATTTTAATTTTCCCTATTTTATATAGCCGTACCCTTTGCCGCCCCCTAGCCGTCCCCAAAATTGGCAAAAAAAAATTACCGTCCCGGAAACGCATGCCCCCGTCCCCTGCCGTCCCCGTCCCGGAAACTCGGGGTAACATAGCTTTTTTCTTGACTATGATCATCTTGAGTGTCTCAGATTCTTTTACTCTTTGTTGTAGACTCCATAAATAGCAGCAGATAAGAAAAATTGGAACAATGAAAAGACAACAGACACACAGTTGACAGAAGATTGAACTACAGAACCATCACCACATCCATGACTGATGCCACCTACTAGAAGCTAAGAAAGTAGTTTATAAAGAGCAAGGGTGCTCCATCAAGCAACAAGAAACTTGTCCAGATAGAGGCTTCTGTTTTCTGGTGGATCTTGGTAACTGCATGCAACAAGTAGAAGTGCTCCAAGTGTGCCTACAAACATCTCTTGTCGCAATCTACAGTGCTAAAGAGCATTCAAGATCCTGATAGACCCTCTGTTTTGTTGCCAAAACTAGACTAGAAACCAAATTGTTTCCTTAATGACTCTCTTCAATTTCATAAAAGCTGCAACTGTTTGTTGTACTGCTGTAAGTGAACTGGAACAGAAAACTCAAAACACAATCCAGATAATCCTTATATCTGCAATGGTCTGCTTCAGTCCTCTCCTGCCGATATACATCCCAGGCCAACCATAAGGGTGCAAAATTGTAAAATAAAACCACCTTATTAAACTTTAAACTTGCTACAAAAAACAATAAGATATGGAGCAAAGGAAATAAAGGATCCCCACCATGATGCCTGCTCAATTGAAAACTTGAAACTTGTCCTGAACATTAAAAATTTGAAAAACTTAATAACTCCTCCATAAATATTTGCTTCTTTTCTGATGAATAAAAAATGTAGAAGCTGAAACCACTCATGACTCCTATAAGCTGCTAAGTTTTAGGTGATCAGGCAAAAGTGCCACACATGTTGATTAGCTACCGTAGTCTTCTTTCTTTATCTACAATTTTCTGAAGCTGATCACAGAGAATGGTAACTTCCTTTAATCCTTTTAAAGCTATTTCTTTCTACAGCCGCTCTATTAGCCAGCCAATCTGCCACTCTATTCTTTTCTTGAAAGCAGGGGAGAAAACTTATTTGTCGCTTCATTGATAAACCCCTTAATGCCATTGAACCTTATTTATGACTTCAAATGAACTAGAGTCCTCATCTATCACAATTATTAGAAAATCTGAATCAATAGCCAGCAGAAAACCTATTACCAAGCCCTCAGGCTCCACCAGATTGTTGGAGGTACAGCCCATGGGGGTTGCCTTGAACTTGATTACCTTTTCTTCACAGTTCTGGCTAACACAACCTGCTCTAGAGGATCCTGGGTTAGCTTCAGATGCACTTTCAAACTTCACCTTCTAGCTATTTTTTTTTCAGAGGAAGCCAGTTCACTATCCTCTTAAGGTATACGTTCCACCGAGTTTCCGGGATGGGAGGACATATTTCAGGGATGGGAATTTTTGAGGCTATTTTTTGGGATGTCAAGGGATGACAAAGGGTATGGCGATATACAAATATATATACATCATAGAATCATTCATCATATTGACATATACATTATAGAATCCTTAAAACACAACAATCTTCATGTTATCAAACATTGGATGCATTCTTGTGAATAGTTAGTCTGTATGCATTCATTGAAACCCCAATAAATTGCTCAAAGCATGTATTGTTTACAGTGTCAGACTTGAGGAAATGTCCCTGAGTTGTCCCTGTCCCCGAGATGTCCCTGGTACGGGGACATGGACAGAAAACCTCAGGGACGTGTGCCCATGTATCATAGCTGAAAATGGGTCATTGCTGATGTAGAATTAGGGGCCTTAATGTAGCATTCCATAAGCCCCAATTCCTACTGTCAAACAGGTTCAGGTCCTCTTTTATCCTCATCTTATAGTTATGCATAATCTCCTTCAGGGTTATTTCTACCTCATTTTAGATCTGCTCTGCGATCTATATTTGCTTTGGAAGATCCATCTATTTCTTTTGGCCACACTTTCCAACACCATTGCCAGCATAAAGTTTCAAAGCATCGTAATATGTTATGAATTTGACTTTATACATCCGCTCAATAAGTTACGCAAGCCTGCACTGAAAGTACTTACTAATGTTAGAGTTGTTTACCAAACCTAGCCACACCTTATTTGTGAAGGAAAGACTTAGAAGGATGTGATATGACCTCGTCTTTACAACATAGCTCACATTTGAGAGATCCTGAAAATTCCTCTTTTCAATTGATTTGTGATAATTGACCTCCTCTTTACAACAAGGCTCACATTTGAGAGATCCTAAAAATCCCTCCTTTCAATTGATTTCCTGTCAAAATCCTGTCTTGTACCATATCTTCCAAGTTCCAACAACAATATAACTTCTGAAAAAAAAACTCCATCGATGTTTTCTCAGAGTTTATTCTAGAGAATTCTGAAATTCTGCATTTCGTGCTTTAATTCAGCCAAGAGGGACTAGGTCTGTTTGAAAAGCAATCAATGTATTTCTATATCTTTTTTTCCACCTACGTATGTCTTGGTTAACCCATAGTCTTTCACTTTCTCGCTCAAACTTGGGATGCTACATTCTGAACGTTCCTCAACTTCGGGTGTAATGTAATTGGGTAATCCTTTAGCCAAGCATTGACCCATAAATTTGCTGTCTTACCATTGAATTTCTTATAGAAAAGCAGTTTTTGAATCTTTAATTTGGCAAAGGTCATACTGTCCCAGATAGCAGATCTATTGAGAGGTGAAGTCATGTTGAAGATCCTTTTGGGGCCATCATTGCTCAGCTACTTCCTGTGAATCATGTTTCTCCAACATGTGTTACTTATGCTACAGATCCATCAAACTAGTTTTGAATCTAAGGTGGGATTACCTGGCTTTCTGTTGCTAATTTCGGTGCCTCCAAAAGTTTTAGACAAGCATACCTTTTTTCGTATTATCAATGGAAATTTCTTTTGTGTTGCTGTCCCTTGCCACAAGAAAAGACACAATCTTATCTATTTATGAGCCTCCTTTGGTGCTTGCGAAATGGAACACAATAATTTAGGGACCGCTTAGAGGATCACTTTGATTATTTTTAGACTTCCTGTTGAAGACAACCACTACTATTCCCACTACCGAATTTCTTGAGTCTGTCCAGTATCCTAAGCCAAGGGTTTTAGCTTTAGGCCTTTCTTTGGAGAGAAGAACTCTGATATGGGAATTCGGAAGATGCATTGCTTTACATCCTAAATTATTGGTGAAGCAATTTTGCTATCTAGTTTGGAAGATTTAGAGTTCTTTCTACTGATGACTTGTCCTGATACTATTTCAAAGTGCCTCAAAATTTCCTTGATGCATCTGCGCTCCCCAAGTGAATATTTGATAGCCAACATATCAACAAATTGGAGTTGGGTAACTGCTTCATAGGTAGCAGAAACTTTAAGCCCCTTAAAGCTGTCTCCTTGCTTTTCTAAGAGCTCCTCAACCATAATGATAAACAGGTAGAGGGACAGGGATTCTCCCTATCTTTACCCACTCAAAGGTTTAAAAAAGTGGACGTAGGTCCCACTGATCAAGGCAAATAATATTGGAGTAGAGAAGTGCTCCTTGACCCACTCTACCAACTGCTCTAAGAACCTATGCCTCTTCAGCATTTAATCAGGAAAAAGCCAACAAACTTTGTCATAGGCTTTAGAGATAATATAAGAATAGGTTCAAGTCCTGTTATATCCAACCTTGGCAACAGTCGTAGACTGTATTACATGGGTATAACAGTTTTTAATTATCTAGAGATTTTGCTTCAGCATTCTTTGAAATGAGATGTATAGAAGTAATATTAAGAAACTTGACAATTTAATGGGAATACTTGTATTTTTCCATGGCAGCAATCACATGTGCCAACCACTACCTGGAATCTTTAGAAGAAAAAGGGCAGAAAATTATGGGGTCCTATAGCCTTATACACTTCCATTTCAAACGCTGCCTTCTTTATCAGGGGCCCTTTCGAAGGAGCATTGGCCTTGTACCTAGGTTAAAGGATAGTGGTTAGATCCTACCTCTAGTAAAACTTCTGATTTCAAAGTGATATTTCCATGTAAGCAGTGCTTTCATAGTTTATTAAATTATGTGATGATTTATTAGGATCAGTTGTTTAGTTTCAAGTCTATCTTCATTGATCCATATATCATGAATATTGGTTCAAAAGAATCCATCTCCGATGACAATGAATGAGCAACTTAGCACCCACTGCACCGAGGAGATCCTCACAAGGATGAACCATTGAAACTTCTTGGGAGGTAACTTCACCCATACTACTTTGGTCAAGCATGCTTAGCCATTGAGTTTCCCTAACATTCTGTAATGTCCCCTTTTCAAATTAGGATTTAATAATAAACAATAATAATAAATTTATAAATATAAAAGAACAAAATTAAACATAATCATAACTAAATTTAGTTAAGTTTAATGAATGGTCAAAAGGTATAAGGTGAAAAGTTGCGACTCCCTCAAACATGAACTATAAAAGGTTGTGTCCCTTTCAAAGGGCAGAAATAATGGAGAGTTGCACTCTTTCAAAGGGTGTTAATGGTGAAAGGGTGTGTCTCTTGTCAAAGGACATCCATAACGAAGAGGTGTGACCTCTCCCTCACATTGAGAGATATAAAGGAAAGGAATCAAAAAGCATCTCCTGACATGATCATCAATCAGATCAGATCAGAACTGTTATTAAGTTACTGGAATTGGCAGCCTCCTAGTAGGGGACATTACACATTCAAGCTCACCTAGCTTGCTACTACTCTATTTGCAAAACCTTCAGCAACTGCTGTGCCTTATGAACCATTCGTTATAGAGCTCTTTAGCTCATTCATTTTCATATCAGTGGTGTTTTTGCAATGTATTGAATTATGTGATGATTTATTGGGATCCAAATATGTATTTTGAGTCAATCTTTTTAACTTATATATTATGAGACCCTATCTCTCAGGACTGTGAATGGTCAACCTAACACTTATTGCTCCTAGGGGGAAGCAACAAACGTCTTAAGAGGTCGCCCATCCTTGTACTACTCTTGCTCAAGCATGCTTAACCATAGAGTTTTCCCTACATCAAGATTTTGAAAACCTTCAGCAAGTGTTGTGGCTTTTGAACCATTAAGTGTTGTTTTCTCTAGTGTTCCACGCATTCTTCCTCAAGCATGCTTAACCATGGAGTTTTTCTCACAACCAAGATTTGCAAACCCTTCAACAAGTGTTGTGGCTTATGAACCATTTAATAAGGTGTTTTCTCTAGTGTTCCACAATTTTTTCGAAAATTTGGGGACTAGTGAAATTTTATATATAAAATAATAGTTGAAAAATTAGTTACAAAAAATCTATGTTGCACGAGAATGCATTCCCAGGGGAAATTATGATGATCCTGTACCTTGGATGTTGCAAGGATATAGGGATGATTGGGTAATGTCCCCTAAGGCCATCCCTAAGCTAGAAACATCGAGAGTACTTTTTGGAAACGTCATAAAATGAGAAGGGAATGGTAGGGGAACAGCTGGCCCACAAGGCTCCTCACACCCTGTCATAACCCCTCTTTGGACATTGGATTATTGTGATTAAATAAATACGATAATTAAAACATTTATTAATTAACATTTAATAATATTGGAAAATCGTCTCATTTATGAGACTTCACGATTTTCCTCTAATATATAATTATTAATGTTTATTATTATTTGTTATGATTATTATTTATGTTATATATGATCATTATTTATTAATAACAAATAAGATTTTATATAAAATTTATATTGCTTAATATTAAATTCATATTTATCAAATAATAATAATATAAGTAATATAAATAAATAATAATAATAAATAAATATCCGGTGAGTACATACGAGTAAAGATAACTATGATACATGAACGATATGCCAAATCGATAGCCGTTTTACACTATTGATGGGTTGGCCATTTCAGAATTGTTTCTACATTAGCCGGACATGGAGACAATTAAAATCGATAAACAGTTAAATAAGTTTAAATTAAAGATTTAAACTAATTAATAAGAAAACAAGCATGATATCAAGGAACCATTAATACCACTTCCGGTCATCATCAAGAAAACTATGATGTCAAAGATATAGGATCAACAGATACGATATTGGCACCGTCAATTATTCATATGCAGTCTTCATACATAGCAATACACTCAGCTACGTGGTGAACACATGTAGTAGAGTCAACAAGGAAAAGAGGAATATAAACACCGTCGAAACAATGATTGAGGAGGCTATCATATTTAAGGATGCCGTAACATATACAAACTATAGTTGGCAACTATATTATTGCCGACAATGATTAATAACGACACCTCAAGCAAGGAGGCAAATCAGCATCTAATCGACATTATTATGAAGATAGATTATGGCTTAAATATAATGATTAATCGCATATTCTCTCAATAAAGCCAGTTACACCAAAATATTATCAAGGAAAAATCATCTTATTGATAAGACTTCACGATCTTCCTCTCTAGCATCAATAAAGCACATCCAGTAAGATAAAGTATTGAGACCCAGTGATATGATCAAGGGTTTGATGATCTCAAGAAAATAATCTTATCAATCACCAACAATAGATGTTAATATCAATATCTATAAGAACAATTGATTTTAGATACTCATCCTAGAATGAATAATGGTAACCAAACCATAGAGTTCACCAAAACAAAGAAGAGTCGGATCTGTTTAACAATATATCAAGTGACCACATAGACTATCATTCTGGATCTAATTGTGCAAGATCCTTATCAATTCTTCCAAGAGTAATATATTATATCAAAAGATTCATATCGCTGATAAGAAGATCATCGTCAAGACAATAAGATATAGAAGGAAGTATGATGTAGACTAAAGATATGATATTGATCTAGCAATACATGCAGATCATAATAATTAATGCCATGCTGAGATATGCATATAATAGCAAGATGTTCATAACTCCACGAAGTAAGGAGAACTCTTTTATATATGAAGACAATCCCTATCAATATCATCATACCCGACTATGCGAAAACCCATATATTATCCTCACGGTAGGAGGAGCAGAAAATTGATGATTATCTTAATCATTACGCGATTTCGATCATGACTAAGACATTTACAAAGGGCAGCGAGTATCCAAAGGGGCGCGATGCCTATTAATGATTATAAAGACAATTCTCCATGTTAACAAACTGCTGTCATGGAAGGACAAGACGTGAATCTTCAAGGAGTAATTATTCCAAAGGGGCACGACCTTTAGGAAATAAATATATTTAATGAAGATAGATACTTATTTCCAATCATCATGGGATTATTTATTTCTGATTCTCATCCAGATTTGGATTGCTCTAATTGAGCAGTAGCCTTATCGGCAAACCAGTGCATATATCTAAAGTTATCATTCAGGAAAGCCACCACCCACACTGCATATTTCTAAAGCAAATCAGAAATAGCAGTTCTATCTTCATCGCTATAAGCAATGGTGTGAAAGACTAACAGCATACTGATATTGCTATATCAGGGATAGCTATAAATGGTTGTGAGGAAACTTACAATACAATTTATATTGTCATATCAAGTAGAGCAAAGTTAACTCCATAATTGCAGATCGGAATAAATACACAGATCAGGTATAACTATATATAGCAGATCATAATATATCGTTTTTATACTAGGTGGTATCACTTATTGCCGATATAAATTTTAAAAAGGATTTTTAGAGTCTTTGATTGGAAAGAAGTCTCTTGCAATTGATTTGTGATTTGATGGTCCTTAATACCTAAAAATTTACATTGGGGACATTACACACCCCTTACTACAACTTTAAACCCTTCATTTTGCCATTTTGCAATTCGTGAGAAGAAGACAAAGAAATAGAACAATAGTGAGAAGAGGAGAAGAATACAAGACTATTAAAACTAAATCATTTGATGTAAGTTTAGCATCAATATTCACAATTCCTTTACAATTTCTTGTTTTGTTTTCTTCGAAGTTTCAAATGTTCAGGCAGTTTAAAAAATAAAGGTTTGTAATTATTTTTTGATTTTTAAAAAGGAAAAAGAGCAACAATGAAGGTTATAGTAGTGATGAGGTTGAGATTCAACGAACAAGCCATAGAGGTTGTGGGGGTTCTTTTAAATGTGGGAGTACTGTAGGTGAAATGAGAATTAACCCATTTGAATGCCCTTTCCCTCTCCTAAATTTTATGCAAAGGGTCCATTCAATCTCTAAAAGGCCCTTTTGCAATTTGCAACTCCCATTGACAAAACAAGAAAAAAAATCAAGGGGAGTAGACATAGGTTATGTCACGTGTGTAACAATTATAACAACAGTAGGTTCACTAGGCTTGAGAATCATCTTCTGTGAATACGATGGGGTAAGAGGTTGTGAAAAAATAACCTTATCCAGGGTGTCTATGGAAGGTGAGACAAGAAATAAGAGTGTGCCAATAGAGACAATGGAATTTACAATGCCTACACATACACATACCATGCATGTTGCGATTCAAAGGGGAGAGGGTTCTAGCAAAGGAAAGAGAAGAGCTACTAGTGCCACAAGGATGTTGAATGTGCAATCACAGGAAGTTGCAGATTCTTCAATTGGAAACTTTTTCTTTGTCCATGCCATCGTGTTTTATGTGGCATGCTCTTCACATTTCAAAGAAATGTTGGGAAATCCAAATGCCATTGGTTCCCCATATGACTCCCTTGGATAATACGAATTACATACCAGCCTCCTTGATAGAGAGTATTCTAAGGTGAGTTTGGTGGAGGACACTGTAAACTTGGCTAAGAATCACTTGCTCAATTATCATGGAGTGTGAAATGATATTAGACATCAATTACTCATCAATATCATAATTACATCTACAATTGACCCTTTTTTTTCTTAGAGCCTGTGATTGCATAGGGAAACACAAGGATGTAAACTTCTAATTTCAGGTTTTGAAAGAGGTCATAGAGGTTAGGGCCTCACATGTCGTATAGATTGACACCAACTTAATATGTGTTTGTCAACTAATTGTCATGGTAGAGGGTGTTTACAAGCACATTTTTACCCCATATTGTGTTCATGCCTTAAACAATGCATTTAAAGCAAGGTTACTAAGAGACGGGGTACTTGGAGACTTCGGAGACAAGTATTGGTACCGGTACAACAAATTTTCAAAAATAGGAGATGGGGGGGTACTTGGAGAGGACAATTTTTTTTTTAATATAATTTTATTATTTTCAGAAAATATCGTAACATAGCACTTTGAAAACAAGAATAGTGGCAAAGGTTAACAAATCAATATTAACTTTCAAGTTTAAATACACAAATGTCAAATGTCATTGTGTCAAAGAGTTCAAAACTCACACTACATATTTGATATTTCATATTAAATTATCATTATATTTTGAAATCCAAAAATTGATAGTTTGATGCTGATACACAAATGAACAACAAAAATCAGAAATCTATCATCTACTCTGCTATGTTTGGATCATTTATATCAAGGTCCTCAGTTAAGATGGTCTCCAAATACTCATCACTCTCTAACTGGGGTTCCTCTGATGGTGGTAGAACTAGAGGTAATTCATTAAGGCCATTTGGTTCAACCACTTCATCCCCCATGGCTGCAACTTCTCCATCAGGTGCAAGTTGCTCCCATTTTGCTGAAGGACCCTCCATGTATCCAAGATCAACACTCGAGAAAAGATGAAGTGAGCTATGAATGTAGACCAAGTTCTCTGCTTTCTTTGACCCTAATCGGTTTCTCTTTTGTGAATGAATAAAACCATAAGTACTCCAATTCCTCTCACAAGATGAAGAGCTAACTACTTGTGAGAGCAATCTGATTTCAAATGATTGCAATTCAGGGGCTTCATTTCCATGGCCCCACCACCACTCTAAAGGATCTTTCTTTGCCCACATATCATATAAAGCTTCCATTGAAGAAAACCTTGCCCAAGTGAAAACTTATTCCATTGACTCCTTATAATCGAGGCATCCTCACTTTGACCATAATTTTTTTTATTGCAGCTCAAAATCCCTTCATTACCTCTCTATCCTCATGTGGAGCCCTCTTATTGGTCTCTTCTATATTATGCCATTTAGGATTCAAGGCATGGGTGGCACAATGAAGGGGCATGTTTAGTTTGTTCCATCTTCCATGTAACTTTTCTTCTATCAAACGATATACAGAAGGATATTTTGCATCAGTAATTTTCTTGACTCTTTAACACATGGAATCTATTTCTTCATAAACTTCCCTCAAACATGGCATATCCGAGTGTGTAAATTTAATCACCTCACATATGGGCCTAATGAAATCTATAATAAATCTCACATCAACCAAAAAAAGGTCATCAAGGACCAAACCTCTCACCTCAACTGCAATATTTGATGTAGATTGCCTCCAAGCTGCCCATGCATCATTAATTGTTGACATGTAGCTAGGTTGGATCCCTAGCGAGGGCCGACCTAGTCTTGGAATTGCTAATTGGCCTTTCAGCCTTAGCAATTCTCCATAAAATGCGCAGCTTATATGTTTAATATAAAGGTTTTGGTCTGGTCCTAAATAAGTAACTTTTAATTAAATAGGACTGACCCTATTCTTGGTGTCAAATCAGTAAGGCCGACTTGAGGTCTTTTAGGTAGCCTTACCTCATATATATTCAATTGTCTTGTAGTCCTTCATACACAATGAACATATGCAATTCGCAGTAAGCGAACTTGTGCTTGGGGGTGACGATAAGACCTTATCGTTATGGTTGGGAAGGCAACAACCTGATGTTTGCCTGCGGTGAACAAGCACAGCCTGGAAAGTCAACATGGTATCAGAGCTACAACTTTCCTAAATTGCAGATTTAGTCGGATGCGGCCTGAGCGAGTTGCAATTGCAGTGTGACAATCTCAATGTTCGCTTGGCAATCACCGTATAGTCAAGGGTAAATCGCATTTCGAGTTTAGTGATCAGAGTCACAAGGTACTCATAGTTGCTATGTTCGCGGAGGATTGCATTTGCATTATCTGCATGGTGGCCGTGGCTTCGTAGCCTCGTGTTCGGTGCAGAGTATTCACGGAGTATTCGCAATGGACATTGGGGTATATCCAAATAATCACGGGATCATCGCAGTGACCGTGTTAGTGATGTTAGCGGTGTATTTGCACTTGCATCCGCAGTGTGTTCACATTATCGCATAATCATGATCGCATTTCAAGTTTTGTATTCGCCGTGTTCAAAATGAATCGCAGAAGTGTATGCATTGTTTGCGACCATTGGCAGTCGCATTCGCAGGGTGATTGCCAGACATTGCAGTCGCCATATTCACCTGGAGGCGTAAATGCAGGGAGGAAGCCGCTATTCCTCACCGCTTGGTATATTCGCCTTGTTTTGCACGATCATGGTGCTCAAGATATTCGCAGGGAGCCGTGTTCACAGTGTGAGCCATGGATGGTTATAGTCGTGCAACAGGGAGGTGTCCACGGACATGTTTATAATCTGCATTGTGATCACCATGGGAATATTTGCATTTTTATCATCGAGCTGATCATTTAATCGCGACAATGTGGAAGCTCGAACCAGATTCGGGTCGTGATGGAGTTATAGTGTTTGCCAAGAGTCATGGAGGCATCAAGGTCGCAGTGGTGATCGTAGTAGGCGTATTCACACATGGAGGCCGCATCTACTGTAAGGTGATGTCAATAATCACAGTGCATCGAGGGGCGTATGGAGACTCATCTCAATACACAAAGATCGCAGGTTACTCAGGGTGATCTCATTGATCGTAGGGTGTATCCGTGTATGATCACAGGGGTATGTCTGCAATATTTGCCTCGTCATAGTCATTCAGAATTGGAAGGATGGTCGCTGCCGTAGTGCTCGCCGAGAGCCATATTCACGGTGTTTGTATGCGCAAGAGCCTCGAAAGGAGTTCGTTGTATTCACATTTGAATGGGTCGCAATATAAGAAATTGGCAATCGCAGAATATGATCATAGTGTGTGGTCGACATTCTTGATCGTTTGTCGATTACAGTGAAAGCATTTGGTGGCTTGGCATGTTGACGCCACCAAGATGGAGATAGACGATGAGCAATGGCGAGGGCCGAAGGCCACACAACCATCTTCGCTAGATACTTAAGTATGGTTGGAAGCTCCAATACTGAGCCAGAACGTTGGTAGAAGACCAACCTAGAAAGAGATAAGTATTCATATGGTTGAATAAATTTTGTTGTCATTAAATCATGTATGATTTCAGTATTGACATTTCAGCTTCATGTTTTGAGGTAATTCTCAAGGTCAAAGCATGTGGAGACTCATTCAAGATATGGTACAAAGAGGTGCCATACAGTTGAAATACATCAGCACAGATGAGCAGGTTGCAGATGTTCTCACCAAGCCTCTTGCTAGAGTGAAGTTTGAATATTTTAGAGATATTCTTGGTGTTGTGGAAAACACAGCTTTGGTTGAGAGGGAGTATCAACCCCAGTGACACATTTAGTTGTATCTTCCACCCTCTGCGGGCAATGCAAGGTGGTGTTGTATTCTTCTCTAAAGAGAGGATTGAGGTGAAAATCCTCTTCCACCCTTTGTGGGCAATGCAAGGTGGAGCCATCCTCTGCGGGCAATGTAGGATGGTAGTTATCCTTCTCAGGGAGAAGATTGAAAGATCTCTTCCACCCTCTGTGGACAATGCAAGGTGGATCCATCCTCTGTGGGCAACGCAAGATGGATATCATGGAAGAAGTCCATGATGTGTATTTATATATTTGTATGTGTACTCACTTTTTGCAGGTGTGCATAGTAAGATTTTGGATCCATCCTCTGCGGGCAATGCAAGATGGATAGCATGGAAGAAGTCCATGATGTATTTTTCTGATTCAGGTATGCTTGATGAATATCATAGATGTGGATTACATGATGCATATCATTTCATGATGTAGAATGTCATTTGGTTTTCATGGGAGCAGCCATGATGTGACTTGCTTATTTGGAAGTATCCTCCCTAGCTAAGAGGGAGTGTTGACATGTAGCTAGGTCGGATCCCTAGCGAGGGCCGACCTAGTCTTGGAATTGCTAATTGGCCTTTCGGCCTTAGCAATTCTCCATAAAATGCGCAGCTTATATGTTTAATATAAAGGTTTTGGTCTGGCCCTAAATAAGTAACTTGTAATTAAATAGGACTAACCCTATTCTTGGTGTCAAATCAGTAAGGCCGACTTGAGGTCTTTTAGGTAGCCTTACCTCATATATATTCAATTGTCTTGCAGTCATTCATACACAATGAACATATGCAATTCGCAGTAAGCGAACTTGTGCTTGGGGGTGACGATAAGACCTTATCGTCTATGGTTGGGAAGGCAACAATCTGATGTTTGCTTGTGGTGAACAAGCACAGCCCGGAAAGTCAACATTAACAACCGTGGAACACAAAACTCCTTTGACTTCACAAAGGCAGTCAAGAAGAATAAAGTAGGAAGCAAACCATGTATCAGCTTGTTTGAGAAGTTCCACCTTGGCAAATGTATGGTAAATGGCTTGTGTGTGGTGATGGTTACATATGAACACCTGTATTTTTCTACTCTTTTCTATGAGGTCTGAAACCCATTGGAACTTGCCAGTATCTTTGAGTGCATTGTTCAATGAATGCACACAACATGGTGTCCAAAATATATGCTTGTATTTGTTTGCACCATCGTACTTGCTGCTTCACAATTTGGGCCACCTGTGATACCCCCACCTCCTCAATGCTGTCACATAGCTGGTTATGAAGAAAATCAGCATTGTTTTCTTGCCTTGAACAGTCTATCACCTTCAAAAAATAAGGCCCTTTGTTGCATGTCACCATGACATTAAGTTGTGGATGATTTCTAGTATATATCCATCCATCCATCACTATACTACATATTTGATATTTCTGTAGACCACACTTTTTTCAATGGTGCAGTTTGTTGCTCTAATCGATTTTTTTCTGTCAATTAGAGTTGTGCCAAGCTTTTCAGACCTTGGTGGTTTATACCCAGTTAGTCCATTATTGATAGCTTGGACCATCTCTCCATAGAAAGGTGAGCGAGCAGCATTAAACGGTATTCCATTTGCATAAAAGAAGCGTACAATTGTTGCATCAACTGCTTGTTGACCTTGCACATCAAATAGCCTTTCCAATGGGGTTTGAGCTGCTAGCATGTGGTCTCTTGTGAGACTTAGACTGTTGTGCTGCTACAACACTAGAAGACACATCTACCTCTGGCTCTCTAATTGCCCCTTTGGTTGAAGCAAAAGAGGAGCTCATATTATAAACTTTCCCATCAGCCTTTTCTTGATCCTTTACAACCTCATATTGTTCGGACTCATTTGTACAACCTTCAACACCGTTTCCTGGTAGGTGAAGGAAATGAGCCCTCACCCTCGTGTGGGTACCTTTCCATGTCGATGGACAAAGTTTACATTGAATAGTGGCTGTTCCACCCAATCCTTTCAGCCCCAGAACACTGTCAACATACTTCCGCAAGGGGTACAAGCATTGTTTTCCCCCACCTGACATTCTGGAATCTGTGAAAAAAAATAAAAAATTCAAAAACTATTACCAGCAGGTCTGATTTTTTTTACACAAATTGGTTTTCGAATTAGATTATTTGAGTTTTTGGCAAATTGCCAAAAATATATGCTTTCGTATTTTATGAGAAAAAATCAGAAAAATAATAATATAGTTTGACAGACTTTTTTTAATGAGTTAAAAACTTAAATTTATTATTTATACCACTGTTAAATTTTTATCACTGTTAAATTTTTGTAAATTTATTATTTATATCAGACTTTTAAAGTCGTATCAAACTGTTAAAATTTGTATCATAATTAGACTCTTAAAATTTATGAAACTATAAAATTTATAGCAGACTGTTAAATTTGTATCAGTTTGATATAATTTTAATTGTCTGATATAAATTTTTAATTTTATAATGGTATTACTAAGTATTAAATTATTAATAATTTGAAATTGAGACATTTAAAAAAATAAAAATGGAAACCCTACCGTAATAGTATAAAATACAAATTTAATACAAATTTAAAAAACAAAAATTATTATGAAAAATCGAAACCCTATTAGACTAGTGTAATTTAATACAAATTTAAAAACTTAAAATCAAAAGAAAAATCAAAATGGAAATCCTACCTGAGATCTACGTCCGATTTTCCACATTGGGTCGAAAGCAAAACATTCACCTGCATCAGGTTTTCTGCACTTGTTCACCCGTGTCAGGTTTTTCCGCACCTGTTAACCTACGTCAGGTTCACCTGCAATTTCACATTAGAAAAATGATTTAAATTTTACAATTTTCATCGGGCGTTTAAGTCAACAAAATACGTTTGTGGGTTTTAGATTTTTGTCAAGTGTTTTTACATCGCGTTGGGCATTTTTTTGAAAAACGGCATTTTAAACCCTTTTTCCAGCGGGAGACTCCACTTTTTTGAACTGGAGATGTAGGAGACATGAGGAAACGTCTCTCCCATGCACCTGCCTCTGAATGTCGCTTCCAGAAATGTCTTGGAGATGGGAGATGTGTCTTGGTCCCGGGGACGTGTCTCCCAGTTAGCTTGATTTAAAGATAGACACTTAGAAGATAGATAGACACTCAGAAGATAGATTGGGTGAAAGCAAAGGTGGTAGAAGCTAGAGACATAAATATGTTCATTTGCAACTATCAAACCTCACTAGCTCTCTTCATGACTTGTTCTAAGAAAAACTCTACAAACTCGTGGAGACTAGATATGCCAGCTACTTAATCTTGTTGGAGACAATGCTTGAGGTTAAGAAGGCTATGATATTGCACCGAGGTGTTGATCATAGGGGCAAAACACCAGAATTCTTCTAGAAGTCATCTAGAATGGTACTATGATTTATCTCTTGACTAGTTCTACTCTCTTTGATCTTGCTCATCAGAGGCCATGATCAACAGAATGAAATCTGCCCCCTTAATTTATCTCTCTGCTGCTTGTAAAGGACATTTTCTTACCATTTGAACAAATTTGTTAGGGAGAGTTCTGTTTATATTTCCTAACAAATTTCTAAAGGACATTCTCTTACCATCTGTGTGTACTCGTTGCATGCTCTGCACCTGAATGTTATGCACTCAAGGTCAATAGCTGAATCCATTCCAGGTTAGCCAATTTTAGTTTCACAGTTTTTGGTAATGGGTGATTCAAATCCAGCTCCACGCTTATATGAGCAATTGTTTATCTCCGCTTCCTGTGGTCATCTTGGACATACAAACAAATCTGCCCATGAAATTCCCTCAGGGACCGGTAGATATAGGCTGATGATAACTCTTGTGGCAAGGAATCCAAACGGAAGCTTTATGAAGCATTTTTTCCATTGGTTTGAAACCCAAATGACTGCTGCATAAAGAGATCCGTGTTCTAAAAACATCAAGGTTAATTAGTGGGGAATGCCTTTCCATACCTAGGGAAGGTTGGTAGAAGGGTTAATTAGTAAGGAGAAACCTGATATTCTTCTATTGTAAGAAAATATCCTAGGAGGTAGCTTGGCGGAAAGGTATGACAAAACCCAATGGGGTAAAAGCTGTGAGATGTGATGGATGCTGAGGGCCAGGCTATTTTTTGGGGCCTAGATGCTGAGAGTTACAAGGACTGCATAATATGTATGATGTAATGCTTGGAGTTTGAACTTTGGCCTCAGTTTTGTGCTAACAAATTTCTATGGGCCAAGGGAGGTTTCATCTCTCCACTGTTCGTATCTCCTTTCAAATTTCAGAAGGATGCTCTCTTACCAGGTGCCCATATTCATGGCATGCTGAGCACCTGAATTATACGCATAATTGATAAGTGAATTTGTTTCGGGCCAGCCAATTTAGTGACATTTTTTGGCAACAGATGTTCATCTGAGCATAGTTTGCCACTCTACTGGAGGTCATCTTTGGAACGTAGACAAAACTGCCCATTAAATTTCCTAGATTCTTGAATACATAATTTGACCATAAATCACTTGACAGGACACCACCAAGATGTAGCACTGGCTTTACGCATTACCAATTTCAGCTTGTGTTTGCATAGCATGTATTGTTTTAGGGTAATTCACTTTCAATAGGCAACATCTGTTTCCATAAGGAAATATGGGTAAGGTCTATTGCTTTAAATATTGAAATTTTAAAAATCAATTATTTTAGGTATCCTATTATCTCAGATGTGATTACTCCATAATACTTCACTTCTTTAATTCATTACTACAAACAGTATTTTACGGGGAGTAGCTGTTACTGCACTGCAGTGTATTTGGTACTTTATGTAACTACAAAGAGTTTCATGGGTTGTAGCTGTTACTGTACTACAATGTATTCGGCTCTTTATTTTTAGCACATTGAATTTCAGCAGGTTTTCAGCCCTTATTATTTCTTAGGAAAAACTATGACAATCTGTACCTGTTCCCATTTTACTTTGAGACTGTAGTACTATACTTACAAGAAGGAATGATATATTCTTTTTTATGAGATTGAAACTAGACGCCTCACAAAAATATTGTTCTATTGTGTGCATACAAACACATCTAATGTGTGTGTCTCACACAATCACTGTTCTATTGTGTGGGCCTACAGAATGAGTTTTAACTTGTGGTCATCCAGATGTCATCATATGCATCTCATGTCGTCTGCATTTATTATTTAATGTTCATTTAGCAGCCTTATGTTGTTGCTGCTTTTTCTTTTATTTGTTCAGGGAAAATATAAGTCATCCTTGAAGTTTTAGTATTCTATTTTATCTACAAATTGCGATGTAAAAAGGCAACTACAAATGGTAATTTAAACAAATTAGTTTGTAGATAGTTTGAAAGGAATTTCCCTTTGAGAACAGATTATGAAAATGGCCTTTTCAGATTTACAAAAGGAAAGACAGTTACTTATTCACATCTGTTGATTAAATATAATTTTTTCATGCACTGACCCATTGATTTTATAAATTTTCATTTATTAACTCTACTATACTGTTTCATTTACTATTACACAGTTCTTCTGCACAAAGCCACTTGCCTGTGATCCTTCAAGTTTGCCCAAATACCCACCAAGCAAGGAGTTCGATGCAAAAATTCGAGATGAGGAGGCAAGAAGGTATAGAAGAATTACACTGGGGAACTAAAATTTTATGGCTTGAACTCATCCATTTTTAGTTAATTACAAGAAGCACTTGAATTGGCTCAAGGATACCAATTATATTGTGTAGTATTAAAAACTATAGTGAACAATTGGAGGATAATGCATGAATGCAATATGATTATTAGATGATACTGTTTTTCTCTGGTTGCTTGGTTAAATCTTCCTGGTTGCCTTTTCAAATAACCATTCATTTTAAGTTTAATTCCATCTTTCAACCAAGTTAAATTTCAAATATTATCTTCCAAATATTGCATTCATGTCTCAGTGATCAATGCCCAAAAATGATTAGCCTTTATATTTCATTTGTTGTTCTTTATTCTTAGTTTGTCTTGATCAATCAAATGGTTGTTAGAGCTTTTGTGTGAAGAGATGCTCATGATTCTTTACCTTAAACATTGCACAGCTATGTCCCTTAGGCATGTCACTTAAGTACTACATGCAAATTTGCTCACAAGTGCACATAGTTATTTGTATCTTGTAAAGTTTTTTCAAATGGGCACTGGATATCTACATTGAATGATATATGTCTTCAAAGAAAAGTCCTGTGCTTTTTTTGGTATAGATAATGTAATGCTATATCTTCTAGTCTTGTCTGTGTAAATTGTTTATTTTCGGTTTGTTTCAGGCAAAGAGCAGCAGGAGGAAGAGGACGAGGGTCTGATGCTACCAGACGATTGCCACGAGAATCTAGAGCAGTTCCTGCCCCAGATGCCAATGCGGAATTAGCAACATCCATACAGGTTCTAGTTTTGATTTATCCATCAAATATAAGCAAACTCTGATGAGTCATTCAGGATGAAAAATCAGCTTTTCTTTTTTATATTCTGAATTATTAGACTCTTCATGTCAAAAACTTGGATTCTTCTCATGCTTAGTTCTGCCGTGTTTCAGAAGCGGCGAATGACCACACAAGCATCTTCTAAAAGCAAGAGTGAGAAGTTCAATTCTCACCAGGAGTATGATGCTGTTGGCTTTCCTATTGATCCTCCAAGGCCAGTGCAAGTCTTTACTGAAGCAGGTGGAACCTCTCGTGGGTATTTTCAACAAGCAGGGCCTTCTCATTCTGGCCCACTATCAAATACATATTCACGTACTTCAACATGGGGAAAAAAACTGAAGGAAGATGATATACGGATGGCACCAAATCGATCATCATCACGCTCAAAGCAATCGGCACTCCCTGAATTTAAGAAGCAGGGGGCTTATGGACCTGAAACTGGGGCGGATTTGTCAAATTTCTCTAGTTTAGTAGCAGCAAGAAGTAATGCTGGCATAGATCCACATAGGGAGCGGAGTAGCATGCCACAACACAATTATATTGATGCAATAGATGGCATCTATAATAATGGCAAACACGAATATCTTGAAGTTCCTGAACATTCAATAAAACAAGATTGGACTCAGGTTCAGCAACAAGAATCATTCAAAGGCTTAGATAATTATCAATTGCAAGAGTTGCCTGCAACTCATTTTCGAAGGGAAGAAAGGGTTGCTTCCAAAGAACCTACTATGGTAATAGAAACAGGCTTTTTGTTCTGTAAGATTTGAATTTGTGATATAGGTTTCACATAGCATTTGCCATTTGTTGAGTTTTACGTTAGTGATAAAATTCGTGTGCTTTGTTGCTGATATGGAACTGGCAGGGCTATGGTGGTCCAGGGGAGAGAATACATTACTCGGGGCCTCTGCTACCACCATCTGGAAACGTTGATGAGTTATTAAAAGAACATGAGCGACACATCCAGCAAGCTGTGCGTAGAGCCCGGCAAGATAAGGTTAAGTCACAAAGAAACAATTCATCACACCTAGACAGGAAGGCATTTGAACAAGTAAGTTTTGTTTCTTTGGCAAATGGAAATGCAGGATCTGTGGATCATGAGAGTGAACTGCTGATGCCAGCAGGCAGCAGCAGGCTGAAAGTGAGTAAGACAAGAGGGATCGAGGAAATTGTTGAACTTAAGGAATTAGAGAGAGAACCCCTCTCATCAGTTGTGGAAAACTCTGAAAGGGAGCAAGATTTGTGATGTTTTCCTTACGTTCATATTAGGCCCTGAAAATGGGACGAGCCTATATTCCCGTGTATGTAAATTAATGTGGTTGTCACATCTCTGAGAAAAAATTGAGATCGGATTATTTGAGCGAAGGCAGTGTTTTAATTTACTTCTACCCAGAGTCCTTGCAGGCATGAATTCCAGTGTCATATGAACACAATGCATTGGTTTTCTCTATGAGACGTATGGGAATTATTGTATTTTTAGATTCTTGATGGCCACATGAACTTGCAGCAATGTAACCAAGCATTGTTGGAATTGTATAATAAGGTTTTGGCCATCGTTGCCTTTGCATATGATGCAGCTATTGTTGTAAATGTTATGAATATATGAGGTTAGAGGAACAAGTCTCAGATGTCATTATTTTCTTTTTTTCCCATTGCAATGAAATACAGGCAAGGTTCACTAAGAATTTTGCTTTGTCATTATAGAACTTTTGGATAAATGGTCTTCTCAAGGAATCGGACAAAGGGAGTAAAGACATTATTATGTAAGAGACTTTGTTGTCAGGGCAAGTAGTCTGCTTCATTGTATTAGAAATAAGTGAATTTTGTCGGTCTTTCCAGAAAAATTCCTGTTCTGGCAGCAACGCTCGATAAAGATGGGGAGAACTAGGAAATCGCTACTATATGCAAAGAATTTAACATGTTATATTTCGACCTGTAGAGTATAATTTGATGAGTATGCACATTCTATCTCTTTCCAATCTCCACGGGAGTCCCTCATTTGAGTACTTCGCAGATTGAATTCCTATCAGTCCAGTGAATGTTTATGCTATGCGAAACTATTCATGGTTTATTGCATACTTAGCAAATTAAATTCCTATCAGTCCAGTGAATGTTTATGCTATGCGAAACTATTCATGGTTTATTGCATACTTAGCAAATTAAATTCCTATCAGTCCAGTGGATGTTTATGCTATGCAAAATTATGTATGTTTTATATTACATAAATCAGATCCATGCTTCTTTTCCTTGTTTTGAGTCTGTTTTGATTAGAGTGTCCTATATGTAACAATAAGTGTACAATTGGCAAAGTATTGTATCAGTTAGGCTTATTACATTTCCATATCACAATTCGATTATCGTTTTTATTCTTAGAGATTTTGCCTGAATGGTCCAGGTCATTTTTGTATTAAACCTTGAACTGATAATATATTTGAATTTAAATTTATTCTGTTACCTCCTTACTACTAGCTGTTGTGAGCTGACCTAATGTACATTTGTGTGCTAGATTGTATTTAAAAACATTCATTAACTTATTTGAATAATGTAAGAATAACCCAATTATCTATTGAGCATATGTAGATTTTAATTTCGAAAAGAATTATAAGAATCCAACAACATTACCAGAGTATTATATTATATTGATACACACACCATTGAGGCACATCACATGCTTGCTCGTCTTTGAATCTCTTTCGTAGTCATTAAGCCAATCGAACTAGGGGTTTGATTTTGGAGAATGTGAAGTAGATTCCAAATTTGTTCTTGATAACTGCTAGTTCTTAAATGGATTTAGAAAATCAAGGCAAATGATTTCCCTTGGTCCACTTTTAGATCAATTTTGTGAGTATTGGTTTAGTTTTACATGCTAATTTAGTTCCACGGTCACAAATTTGAATCAGATTAGTGTATGGTTAATTTGTTGCTTTTGAGGCGATTGTCTAAGCAAGACCTACAAATTTAATGTTGTACATCTTGGAAATCTAGTTAATTAAGTATTGCAATTTAATTATAATATTAGTTGTTTCTAATTTTAACTCATTTATCGAGGTTATTTATTTACCTAATTAGTATAGATATTTGTATGTAGATGGCCTTTACCCCTACAATAATAAACATAAATATTTATTTATGAACAACTGCAGGATATGTTAGATTATTGTAAGGGTAAGAACACTTACATGAATAACTAGGTTAATTAAATAAATAGAGCATTAAAGTAAACACATAAATCAAATAGTTTGATCATTAAAATAAATATCATGATTAAGTATATGGGTATTTAGCTCTAAGTTTGATGGAGATACATTGCATAGATGTTAGGAATCCATTCGCCCAAGAGTCATAATATTAAACTTGTTTGATGACTAGAGTTAATCAGCATATTTGATTGTGTTAGTTTGGTTTCAGATTTGCATGGAAGTGTTCTCCTTGAGTGTCAACATAAACTTGGCGTGTAGATTTAAAACTGTAAATCACAGACTTGATTTGGTTTGCCTCGATGTCTGCTTTAAATTTTTATAAAAATTATAGTGTTTACAAGTACCTTGGGGAATTTATTGAATTGCAAGGGTCATGATCTCTTAGATCCTTGGGTGGATTGATTCAATGATGACGAAACAAGTTCAAGAACAACAAACAATTTTGCAATATGTTCCCAGGATGATAATGCAATGTTGATGTGATCTCTTTGTCCACTTGCAATCTGATTTGTAAATGTTTGTCCTTTTTATATCTATATGATTTATATGATTTATTTGAATTAGGATTAGTTTTTAAATACATCACCCTGGTATGCAATTTTTGAACTACTTGTAATTTAGTTGGCTCATAATGATTACATAAAATGGAGGTAAACAAGATCAATTCAAATAAATAAATTTAGAGGTTCCTGACAAATTTGTGAGTGTAAAGATGATTTGGATCAAATATGCACTTATGGATAATGGACATAATTTCACATGCCATTCAAGTGCTTCATCCCTTAGTGGCCAAACACAATCAAAGAGCTTGGTTTGATTATCTCTTATTTCATTCATCTAAAAATATTCTAGAGAAAATATATATATTTTTTTGCTTCTTTGATATCTTTACTAAAGATTAGTATTTTGGTTTGATTTATCTAATTATCTTTCGTTTTTAAAATAGTAAAATACTTGAATTGTCATTTCTTTTTATTGAGGACTCATTTTCTCCATTTTCTTACCTTGATTCCTTACATCTTTTGCCAAAGAATTTATTTTATTAATTTTTTGAACTCAAAGGTTCGCCAAAATATTCAATAAATGGTTGGATAAGATTCGCCAAAATTTTCTTATTTATTGTAAAAAATTAAATTAATTCGCCAATAATACATCATAATTATTAATTACTTTAGGGTTCCACTAGCAATCTTTAGTTGTGTTGCCCCCATATTTGCCCTACATAAAATTTGAACTTCAAATCGATCTCAATGTCAAGTAAAGGTCCAATGAGTGTTTACGCGTAGGTAATGAGAGCGTTATCCAAGGTCCTTGCTAGTCAAAATCTGAAAAATGGAAGAATTTTGAGAATTACCATGAATTGAGGGAAACCAATTGACAATCAGGATCTAAACATCATTTTGTATCACATGTCCAACTTTCACCTAAACCCAGTTCATACTTTGTCGTATTTTAAACTTTCAATTTTCGGTGTCTGTTGTCCCCAAATGATTAAAATATCTCATTTAAGGTTTCGTCATGAGGCTTAAATAATTGTGTGGATCTATTTCCCTACCGTTGACACGTGTTTCAAATTTCAGGACCTAACTCCTTACTGTTTGAAAGTTATGCCATTTTCCCCATGGTTTCCAAGATGTACTTGATTGTTCGTTGAAGTGGGAGGTTAGAAATGCTCACTTTTTGAGCATTTCTAACCGGTATCTTTAACCTATCTCAAAAAGGTTAGGAATGCTAAAAAATTGAGCATTTCTAACCTCATTTCTTAACCTTGTGGCCCCCACTTTATCAAGAAGTTTAGAAATGCTCAGTGTTTGAGCATTCTTAACCTCTTATAGATTTTATCAAAGAAAGAATTAAAAAAAAGAAAGAAAAGTAAAGGGGGACTGCAAACAAGGTTATGAGCATTCAAAATGAATTGAAGAAGAAAGGGAGTTCATTAGATGTCGAGTTGCAGTTACACTGGGAGAACATAGTTGCAGATTAAGGAAGCAATCACATGCCATGAAATGTAAATATGTATGCGAAATATGGAAGGCATAGACAAGCTACAAACCGTTTGACATAGTGCGTCACATAGATGCCATCTTATGGTTGTCAAACTCGCAGTTCATGCACACAATGGAGTTATTGAAAATGTTCTCACCATTACTGGCAATATATTGATCTCCAGGCAGGTGGAATTTTATTGCACAACCATGCCTTTCAACATTGCAAATACTTGATAGCACATGTGAACTGTTTAACTAATTCCATGTCAAGTTACAAGCAACGTGGGAGTACATGCACGCATCTCAATTGTTTGGCGAATTTCCTCAAAGAAATGTGGTCTCATGAATTCCACGCATGGCAACGCACTTGAATAGTTTGGCAGAATTCCTCAAAGAAATGTGGTCTCATGAAATGTGATGATTGCTGGATGTCACGTGGGCATAGGGAGAGCACAGATAATGCACGTGAACTGGCTGGCAGAATGCTCCAAAGAATGCCACATTTGTGGCAAATGTACGCAATGGTGGAAGCATGGACATAGCATGTAAACTGGTTGGCAAAATTGCATGCTTGAAAATTGTTTGATAGAAGTCTCTCACAGTAACATGGTCTCATGGCATATGGTGCAGGCAGCACATATCACAGTTTGATAGAAATCCCTCACAGAAACGCGGTGTCATGGCATATAGATGTGGTAATGCGGGTGGACTGTAATAAACGTTGATTCCAGCAGGGGTAGTCTTTGACAACGTTGTTCAATAATGCTGCAAATCATGAGAAATGTGGATGCACAAACCCACACATGTAAACTGTTTGATAGACTCTCTCAAAGAAACGTGGTCTCGTTGTATATGTTGAAGATACTTTCAAAACTATCCAACATCCTCTTTGCCAACGATAAAAGGGAATGTTTGCCACCAAAAAGTGAATGCATAGGCAACGTACCTGATTTGTTTGATAGAAAACCCAGGAAAAATGTGGAGCATGGACAATGCACGTGAAGTGTTTGTAAAAATATCACGTGTGACAAGTTAATTGTTGGATAGAATTCCTGAAAGAAATATGATCTCATTTGATGCAATGATCGTAGGATATGCACAAAATTGTCACCGTATTCATCCAAGCGCAGGGATAGTGAAATTTAGTCATATTTTGTAGTTGTTGCTACTCGTGTAGACATTCATGTAGAATTTGGAAGCATATCCAAGGCGCGTTGGAGCATACTATGGGATTTCATCAAGGCATGTGAACTGTATGTTAGAATGCCTCAAAAAGATGTCATCTATTTAAATTAAGTAAAATGATTGCAGAATGTGCGCAAAATAGTTGTCTCAAAGAGAGCTCTCAAATTACTCTTGAAAAGCCATATTAAAGACAATTATTTTCTTGCCTTGCTCAACAAAATGCCTAGGAGAGATGTCTGCTCAGGGAGGAATAGAAACATGTGTCATTATCCATTTCAAGCATTTAAAGGGTGACTCTTTCATTAAAAGTGGATATTTGAATACACTTACTGGAGCAACTATTCAACGGACTTTAGTGGGACAAGGCCTTGGAAACTTGCAAGATGAGGCAAATGTGAAGAGGTGACGATTCTTCTCAAAGGGATCATGGGGTAGTGCAAGCGACATGAAATATATTTTGAAATGATAAACATTCCATCAAACGTGATTGATTAGATACAACAAATACCAGTATGTGAAAAGTAATGATGTCCTATTCAAGTGCCTCGTCATTCGAAAATTCATCACATTCCTAAGAGGAAAAGATGATCAGTAGAAGCAGTCAAATCACTTATGTTTGAAGATCAAATTGTTGATGAGCAAGCAACTCACAGATTAGATAAAGACATGGAGGTCACCTCGGCAAAATCGACAACGAGTTATTTCTTCAATGTAGTGGGTTTGAAATTATTTTTATAAAAAGTGACTTATGTCACTTATTGTAACCCAAGGTTAGGAAGTTGACTTCTTCTGCGCAAAAAAGTGTAGGTTACTAACTCATTGAAATTCACGCAGAAAAGAGTTAGTTATTAACCCAGGATTAAAGTTAGTTACTAAGGTGGTTATTCTGGGAAACCTATAAATACAAGTCTATTTGTAATCTAAGGGGGGACTTTTTACAGAAGGGAAAACTCTGCTGGAATTCTAGGAGAAACTTGTAATGACATTTTGATTTGCACTATGTATAGAAAGGATTCGTATGTTCTAAATGTACTCATGTGTTATCATTGCCGATTTCTCGTACGTCAAATTGGTAGTCTTTTAATGCATATGTGATTTGTACAATTGATGTGATGATGCACAGGCAACCTTTGGTATTTTAGTTTGAATGTGTTGAATTATCTTATCTCTCCGTATGTTGAGACTGGTCGTTCTTCTTTATCGTCATCTCATGGCTATGCATATTACCTTATAAACTCCCCTTGTAATTTGTTGCTAATGATGAGAAATATCAGTTGATGGTCGTATGTCTATTGTTGGGGTTTCTACCTTTATTTCCTCTTTAGTTTTATGTTTTCTCCTTTATGTACTTTCAAGCTAAAAGTACACAAATTCTTAAATACCCCTATCATACGAGGGAGCTGCCCCTCTCAAATGTAGAGGAAGATCGTGTTTCATAGAACGATCTCTCCAACTGTTGGAATGTTTGTCACTGCTTATCGGGCAAACAGGGTCAGTTTCGGGTAAACGACCGCAATGACAAATCTGTTTACCAACAAGTTGCCACCACTGATTCAAAATATAATCTAATGAACATCATTGGATTCCATGAGGTAAACTGTACCTACAAGTTGTCATGCTCATGGGAGTTGAGTTTCTTTTCAATTGTTGGCCTCAATGGAAATCAATGGTATAAAAATAATTTTGGGCCCATGAGTATTACAAATTTTAAGTACATTTTATTTGACGAAATACAAACAAGTCTATTAGATTAATTTAAATTAATGCTAGTAACTAAATAAATTAGTGTTTAACCTTTAAACTCATTAATGATTTCCACCTTAAGCATCTACTTTTCTATAAGATTTTTTTTTTAAATGAAATTATTTTCAATAGTAATTAATGCATACTTTTGTTATTTTTTAAGATTCCCCAAGATTTTCTACCAAAAAATTTTGATGTAAAAAAATTCGCTAATAAAATTAATATTTTTCTTTTAAAAAATGAAAGATTTGTCAATAAAAAATATTATTTTTATCCAAAATAAATAAAAATTCGCCAATATTTTATATCTTTCTTTGAGGGGGGGGTTTCTTAAAGTTATCACTGCATGAAGGTAGTCATGAACATCAAACAATGTCTTCAAAAATATAAAGGGCTTATCGGCACACATCAATGATAGGATTTTTTATTAATTTATATTTTTCTTGTTTGTTTGAGAAAGAAAGGATGGCTAAATAAAGACAACCGATAGATTTGTCGTTATTATTTTGTAGGAAAAGTTACAAATATAAAGAATATCATGGATTTGAACATGTGATGATTATCTTAATTCATTGCATTAAAGTTATAATGTAATGTTGAATGCGTTAAAGTTAGTCATCGCATTCAATCTAAATCTGCAAATTATGAAAATAAACAAATTAAATGGGAATAATAATAAATTTAAGAAGTTGAAGAATATATGCAAACTATTATTGAAATTGACTTGAAAATGATATTTATCTTTAGAATTATTTCAATTTGATATTTTATAGAATAAAATTTTTAACAATGTAAAAGATATATACTTTTTTCTGTTATCTTTCCTACTAACAACAACTTAATCATTATAAAGAAAATTAATTTTTCTATTTTACAAGATTTATCATACAATACACATTATTTTTTAAACGTATTAAAAAATGAAGAAATAAATTTTGGTATGCAAAACCATCAATTGTCTTCTCTAATAACATGAGTGTCAAGTTTTGGGTGTTTCTCCCCACCCTTGAGTTGGGTTTTGGGCTATTGTTGGTTTGGTAGGCTTTTAACAGTGGTCTTCTGGCATGCTGTTAAAGGCTTGTCTGACCTAAGTTTATTATGGGTTGATCCGGAGGATAAAATAAATTATCTCCAATACTCCAGAAATAAACAACAAATAATAAGGTGCCACGTGACACCATTTGGGGGTACAAAATGACACCTCAAAAGGGACATAGTTGGTTATTGCAACTAAACACCAAAATCGGATTTGAACCCATGACCACCTACCTCATAATTCCATCCTTTTCCGGTGCACCACATGATGCCATTACTATTAATAGTTGGTTGATTTTATTTAAACTTATCCGACTGCCTATGTTGGAAAAGGAAGGTCGGAGGGTGTTGAACCCCCGACCACTAGCCTCCTAAAACGGTGGTCATCCGTTGCACTATTAACAATCCTTATACTAATTTTGGCCTTTGTTATATTTAAAGAGTAAAAGCCGCCAATTTTAACTAAATAGGGAATATTAGTTAAAACAAACTACTCCAATGAATGGTTCCGAATTAACCAAGGAGAAAGGGGATATACACGGGAAATAATTTGTTGTAAAGGGTTATTTATGGGAGTTGGTGGTTTTAGTCTATTTTAGACTTATTTTATGTATAAAAGGGGGGTAGTAGGCCTTTTTGAGGGATCCAGGCGATGGGAAGGAGATGCTATGTTGAAGAGTTTGTTGTTATTCCAGCATGTTGGAGGTTAAATACTGATGTGCTTGAAGGGAATAGTTTTTTGCAAACATTTGTAATTGATTTCTTGGAGTAATCGGATCGGTCCCCCTATTGGAGTAGGACCCAGTGACGTAGTCCATCTCGATGAACTCCGTTATCAATTGTGTTTGCTCTTCTATCTATTTTGCTCTCTTTTCTTTCTATCATCATCTTTAATATGCTTTGTTCATTTAAGCATTTTAATCATGTTAATTCGCTTATGTATGCTTTGAATTAACTTATGTAATTGCTATAAGCATTCTTATGCAATAGTCATAGATCCTAATCAGATCATGGGTCAACACCCTTATTTTGTTGCCTTTCTTTTTTGCCACCTATAGGTTGTTTGTATAAAGGGCCAACACCCTTGTTTTGATTCTTATTTTAATAAAAAAAATAATTTGCAAGCATTTGTTAAAATGGCCTATGTGAAAGAAGACTTTCGGTCAGACTTTTAATATGAAAGAAGTCTTTGATATGAATATTGACTGGCCTTTTGCATACATGACTTACTAAGTTCATCACATCCTACCACTAGTTAAATACCTAGGCCCAAACAAAAGACAAGTTTGCTGATGTAACAAACCCGTATGGCTTCTCAAGTTGTGTGGTCTATACTTTGAAACATTTGCACAAAGAAAGAGAGGAGTTGGTTGCAAAAAATATGCCTTCCATGCCTTGGTCATACTTAGGTAAACATGGAAGAAAAAAGATGATAGATGAGTGCAAAGTTAGCAATAGTTTTATCTCCTAAAATAGTAGATCACTTGAGTTTGAAATGGAAGAAACAAATACCTAAAAAATAGAGAAAATCTATATAGTGACTAGTAGAGATAAGGTGCCAAAAATAGGGATTTTGATCTTTGTCCTCTTTCTCCTTAGATCTCAGTTGCAATTTTTAGTACCCATGCCAAGAAGATAAGGAAAAAATCTTTCAAAAAATACATGCAAAAAAAGAAAAGAAAGATGAGCTTGGAAATTACATATACACTAGATCCCACAAGCATCACTATACCATAAAATATGGTTTTCCTTTATTTTATTTGAATTAGAGCCTCACGAATAAGATCACAATATAGAAACAAAGATAATTTTTTTCTTGAATGTAAAATAATACTTTCAAAATAAATTTGCATATATACTTGTAGACACCTAAAATTGTCCTATCTAATTAAATAAATATTTTTATTTATTTAATTATTTTATCCTAAGTCTTCTATTAATTAAATAAATTTTTATTTATTTAATTAATTAATTTATCCTCTTCTAAGCCTTTCCTCATTTAAATAAATACTTTTATTTATTTAAATTGTCCTTTTCTTAAATTAAATAAATACTTTTATTTATTTAATTGATCCCATTTCCTCTATTAATTAAATAAATCTTTATTTATTTAATTAGTTCATTAGCCTTTTTTACCCATGACACATGCAATTCATCTCTTAATTCTTCTCTTACCTACCCCCTTTATCATTTTATTATTTCTTCTGCCCACCCTTTAATCTTAGCCAACCATTTATCTTTACATCTCTCAATCTTATCCCTCAATTTCTTACAATGTCTTTTATATAAGAGGATACTCTCCTTCATTATCAACCCTAATCAACTAATCGTCTAATGAGCACTCTAATCATCTAATCAAGGTGTTTAATCAATCTTATGAAATCAAGCCTTTTTGAGATCAAGCTATCAAACACATTTCCGTTCTTTGTTGAGCTCTTGTGCACACATAAAATCTGATAGCAAATATATCAAGCAAGATCAATGGAGATAGGAAGACAATGAAGATTGAAACCCTACTAGACATGTGAATGGTATATCTTGTTTTATTTTGTTGATTTGCATGGCCTTAGGTATCTCTATTGATATTGGTGAATGTTTCATTGTAGGACTTAGATTGTTTGTGGTTGGATCTTTATGGTTTTACAATAGTTTATCATCACTTTTCACTATACACATTTTAGCACGTCCAATGGGATATGGATTTTTGTTAGATCTATGTTTTTTGTAGGTTTTCTAACCCTATATTGCTGTTTTGTAAAACAATTTGAAGAGTAACCTTGTGCAACTTGGGTTTTGGACACAAGATTAAGATCTTAGAGAGATTTGATCTGATTTCACAAATGGCTCAAAATTTTTGCATCAAATTTTGTTTGTAGGTTGAGAACAGTATCAAGATTTCTTAGTAAAAACATCAGAGTTTTTGGAGCATATTTGAATTTTTTATGAATTATTTACGATTTTTCATAAAAAAATAATATTTGAAGAAAATTAGCGAATTGTTTTGATTTTCTTACATTTTTGGAAATTTATCAGAATTCTATAAGGGGTCTATTTTTTGTGATTTAAATTTGGGTGCAAAATAATTGGTGAAAAATCAGATCTTTAAAAACTAGAGTTTTTCATTGTTTTGATAAGATCTGATAAACAACTTGGAATTTTTGCATCAAATGTTTTTGGAAGGTTCAGAATAGTATCCTAAGCACTCAATACAAATTTTAGATTTTTTGGAGCATAATTGATTTTCTATTAATTTTTTATGAAGTTTCATAAAAAAATAATTTTGAGAGAAAATGAGCGATTTTTTTGGATTTTCTTATATATTTGGAAATTTCTCAGAATTATACACAGTATCTGTTATTTGTGATTTTAATTTTGACGCAAAATGATTCATAACAAATTAGATCTTTAAAAATTAGGGTTTTGTATTGTTTTGATCATATCTCACAAACTGCTTAGAATTTTGGTAGAAATATTTTATACAAGTTTGAAAGGGTATCAAGAGTTTCCAGTAAAAAATTCAGATTTTTTGGATCAAGTTTTGGTTTTCTATGAATTTTTTTATGATTTTCATAAAAAAATAATTTTTGGAGCAAATTAGCAAATATTTTGGATTTTCTTATATTTATGGAAATGTCTTAAAATTTTACTAACTCGTGGAAAATCAGATATTTGAATCTATTAAAAAAAGGTCTCGTCGAAGGCCCCTATTTCACAAAGTCTTTTGGATCTAAACTTTATCTAACTTGTGTGCTTGCAGGAGGGGTATTATTTCAAAACTACTAATAATCTTGGTGCAGGAACTTTGACAAAGATTTGATTTTAAAATTACTTTCTTTGTCTTCTTATTCTTGCAAAGACTTCAATTGGTGCACTAAAATTGAACCAGTGTCTTTCGTTTTGAGCATTAGGCTCTTTTGTGTTTATCTTTAGAGGGCTTGCCTCCTTGTGTGGTCACTACGACTACTAGTGAGGAGGAAACAAACCAAGTGATTATGGTTAAAACCCGAGCATTCCAACTTACTATAATAAATAGGCCTCTTGGGATGAAAATTTTGGAGGTTGGAGCTATCTGAGATTTATCTTATATCAAGCACTTTGTAGGGCCCTTGAGGTCTAAATCATGCTTGCATGACTACTAAAGTGTTTGGTACTTTGTTGGGCTATAGGACTCAATCATGCTTGCACGACTTCAAAGGATAGTCTCCTAACATAAACCCTTACTAACACCTTTTTGTTTTAGAAAGACCAAAAACCTTCTAGTTGTTGGCACAGGAGGTCGGACCTCTGAAGCGGCTCACATTCTTACGGTTCTTAGTAGAGATACAAAGTTTGCCACAGGGAGGTTTCGTGGGGACTGGTGCTTGGCTACCCCGAAGAAGTGACTGCCGAGGGTGGAGCCAGTGGGGTCAAGCACCTAAGTATCTGCTCTGAATTGCGTAGCTCGAGGTAACCCCCCAAGTGAGATTCAACAACTATTGTCCCAACTAGCCCTAGGATTTGTGCTTGCATGATCAAAACACTCAATTTTTTTTTCAAACAAAACAAAGAAACATTGTGTCTACCATGTTTTCAAGTGTATGCAAAAACATTTCACATTATACTTCACATTTGGAAACATTTTGGATCCTTAAGAGAAAACAGTTTCAAACATTGAGTCTTCATTGTTATTTTGTCTTCTTGCCACTAAAAGTCAAAACATTGAGATTTGGTCACATTCAACAACTTCACAATTGGACAGAATTGCAAAACATTTTCAAAATCACGTCTGGGCTTGTTAAAACTGCGTCTGTATTCACAATTGAGAGATTACAAGAAAACTCTTGAGAACAATAAGGACTTAAGTTTTCAGATCTAAAGAGCTTCTAAGGTTGCTTCCTATAGGGCTTCAATCTTCATTCAACCTAGATTGGTCATACACAATCAATCATTTTCCTTCACTTGCATTACCCTCATACATATTTTCCAAATTTGAGTCAAAAGGTTACCTTGCTTGTCCTCATCAAACTTTGCAAACCTACTACAACACAACACTAGGTGATTCCCGGATCAAAATCCATCATCTTAGGGTCTCATTTGGTCTTCTTGAGTCAAGGTCAACTTACCTCATCAAGAGATCCATCATCTCTTTGGAAGCCACACCTTACTCTCAAACATACATACCTAGAGTCAAGGTCAGCTTACCTCATCAAGAGTTCCATCATCTCTTTGGAAGCCACACCTTACTCTCCTACTTTGGTCTTACACTCTTGGACATTGCAAGTTTACCCTAGATTCATCTACACTTCATACACCTCTTGGTCTTCCATAGTCTTTGCATTTTCATACTACCTTTCATTTTGGTCAAGACTTTAGTCCATGGTTGAAACCCGTTCACAAAGGTCTAGAAGGGAAGCCGAAGAATCTTTAAGGTCTTTAAACACAAGTACCTATGAGTTTGATGGAGAGGAATTCTACAATCCATTTGAACACCACAATAATATATCAGACAATGACAACAATGACAATGACAATGGAAATGATAATGACAACGACAATGCATCTGTGGATTCTGCAGATGTTGAGGAAACTATCATGGCTCCCCATTTTAATAGATCGGTTCAAGAGATCATGAAAAGGGATAGACATTATTTCCTACAAGTCATGGCACAAAGTGGGACAAGAATACCTCATGGATTTGATATGTCACAGATTTTGGAGGATGATACAAACCAAATAAATCAAGTTAACACAAGACAAAGGAGGCCCAATAGTGATGGTAAGAAAGAGCATCTCATGCTTGAGTCACCTTCATCCCTATTTCAAAAACTTGAGATTCCAAACACATACACTCATTCTCATGCCAGTTATGATAGAACCTCTCATGAACAACCCCACAGCCGTCCTTTCCCATGGAGAAGAACTACCACCATGCATGACCATGATGATACCCAAGATAATACCAATGCATACAATTACACTCAATTGAACATTCAAAATCATGACACGAGGAGACCTCGTGTCAGATTTGGGGGCAATATCCAAGATCACTCTTATGACACCTCCTATCCCCATGGTCATGGCATGTATCGACCTAGACGTAGTGTTCCTCGCTATAATACCATACCAAGTGGTCCATATCCAAGCTATAATTATATCCCTCCTCCATATGAACACATCTATGATCAATACCATCCATATATGCATTATATCCCTCCTCCTCCACCCGATGGCTTAGGCATGGGACTAGCTCAAAGAGAAAAGACACCACCCAAGAATGACTTGCAACAACAGATAAAGGGCTTACAAAGGAAAATGGCGGAAATGAATACACCAAAGCAACAATACACAATGAAGGACATATGTCCTTACCCATTTGATAGAAGCATTCCAACGCCTCTATTCCCTCCACATTTTGTAACACCTAAGTTTGATAAGTACAAAGGCAAAGGGGATCCTAAGGCACACATAGGATAGTTTTTCACAACTTGCATCGAGGTAGCAGCAGAAGAAATATACTTGATGAGATTGTTTCCACAAAGCTTAGGTGAACAAGCAATGAAATGGTTCTCCCAACTTCCACCTGGAATTAAGTCATGGGGTGATCTAGCAGAGGCTTTCATACAACATTTCTCATACAAAATTGAAACAGATGTGTCAGTAGCCACCTTATGCAATACTAAGAAGAAACATGGGGAATCATTCTCTTCATTTTTACATCGATGGAGAGGTCTTGCTAGTCGATGCTCATGTGATATACCACAAAAAAAATGGTAGAAATGTTCACTCAAAACGTCAACAAGGATATCAGATATGAGCTAAGAAAATCTTGTTTGTCTACCTTCAAAGAGGTCATTGAGAAAGGAATGGTGATAGAAAAAGTCCTTTTTGAACAAGGTATCATCAAGATATTCAAAGAGAACAAAGATGAATCAAATGGGAAAGACAAGCCGCGCTTTTGGAACAAGAATAAGAACACAGTCAATGACGTGGTAGTAGATGCAAATGTCATGAAACCAAAGATAACCTTCCCCGGTGCAAGTTATTCCAATACAAACAATCACGTGAATAATCAAAGGCCATCAAAACCTCGAAGGAAATACACCCCATTGGGAGAACCAATTGAAACCACGTTCAATAAGTTAGTCTCATAACACTACCATATAATCCACCATATGAGCCAAAAGTGAAACCAAATTGGTGGAATGATGATGAATATTGTGAATATTACAAGAGAAAAGGATATCATACTAGCAACTGCCATAGATTGAAGAATATCACACATGATCTCATTGACAGAGGTGACATAGAAGTTGATGGACATATCTCCAATGAAGATCATGCGATGTTTAAGGAGCCATTTCCTAAACATGACAAGGGAAAAGCCAAAACTACCGATAATCAAGCTAATTATACGAAGATGCCCTATGACTATGATTCCACTATTAATCATATCTCTTGGACAATCATGTTTTTACTATCATCATAAAGGACAAAGCTCCTGAGAGTTCTACCCAAAGGAGTAAGGTTGTCTTAAAAGGCATTGGACCATCTTCCTCATCTTCTAAAAATGAAACCTCTAAATGTAAGGTCACAACCCATCGAGGTAAAGTCACCTTGCAAGGCGTTCCATCCAAGCCCACAACCTCATTCATCCATAAAGAATGAGTATGACCTTGTAGATCAGCTAGGGAAAACACCCGCCCTCATTTCCATTCTTGAGCTTTTACGCATATCCCCTGCACATAAGGCCATCCTTGATAGGACCTTGAGAGAGACCTCTGTACCCACTAATATGAACGTGGACTAGTTTCAAGCCATGGTGGGATACCTTTCTGTTTCGCATACCCTTACATTTATAGAAGCCAATGACGCATCTGTAACCCAACCTCATAATGCACCTCTACATATTGAAGCTTTTATCTATAAAAACCACATCAAACGAGTCCTGATAGATGGAAGAGCAAGTCTGAACATTTGTACATTGAATACTCTTAAGAAATTGGGATATTCTAAAAAGGCTGTGAATTCTACACATGTAATCACCATAAAAGCATATGATGATGAAGAGCGCTCATCAAAAGGCACAACCACCTTACCTCTTAGAGTTGGGCTAGTTACGAAGGATGTGGTATGTCAAGTCCTTGATCTAGATCTCACATATAATATACTCTTGGGACGTCCATGGATTGATGAAATGAGAGTTGTTCCCTCAACATATCATCAGTGTATCAAGTTTCCACACAATGGAGTTGAAGTGACTGTTAATGGTGACCCGAATCCATTCATATATTGCAACAACTTACGATCAAGATTAGAAATAACAATCCCAGTCAACCGAGAAGCTGTTCCATCTTCAACATATGTGGATCCAGAATCCTTGAAAGCTTCTACATCCAAACAAACAGAGATCAAAGAAAATTTCATGGTTAAAGACATGGGATGTGGTGAGTATATCTATCATGTTGATAAATTCCTAATATCTCCTAAGACATTTAGTCAACATAAACAACCTACAAACAATTTGTAATATCAAGGAATTGGATGTGAACCACCTAGTGTTGTCGCTACTAAGTCAGAATGCAAATATCCTCTAGTGGTGCAAGAAGCTCTTGATATCAATAGTCTTAAGAGTGGTTCCAATGAAGAATCTATTGAGCGTATCGCCAACCCTCTTGCGAACTCACATAGCTTTACCATTTAATCCATTCCTTCCATTTCCACTCTGCTTCTAGACTTGGATCAACACAAATTACAAAAGCCCTTACTCATTGGGGATAAAAAATCAAGCTTTGAAAAGGAAAATCTGAAAGTAAAAAATAAAGAAAACTCCTTCAGTCCAAATCAAAATCAAAAGCTATTGGACTCTGCAAAAATCAAAGTCAAGGATAAAAATCCTATGAATAAAAAAGAGCAAGAGTTGATCTCCCCAAAATCAAAATAATTGGGGGCAAAAGTTCTAAAATTTCAAGTCAAAAAGCATACTTGTTGATCTTAAGTCTCCATCATGTCATGATACTTTCACTTCTTTTCGCAATCATAAGGCTTCATAACTCATCCACTTGTTCCACACATCCATTTCCTTTGAGTGATACATCATGTCAATGGACCTTTAATTGAACTTCCTCGAGGGAATTTGTTATCAGGGATGCCCAAACTTCTTTAGGTGACATGCATATGGGCTTGTGTAGTCCACATGCTAGTAATTCTATCTCAGTTCCTTTATCAAGGAAGATAGTCACTCGAGCTACATATCATCCACTCACGGAACGTCGCAACTATAACTACAAATTAAAGCCTCTCACATTTGAGGTAGGTGACTTAATTCTGAGAGAAAATCCTCAAAATCAACAAGACCGAGAAAAGAAAGGAAAGTTTGAGCTCAATTGGCTTGGTCCTTATGTCATCACAATAGTTTATGGATCAGGTGCATATCAGCTCTCAACACCAGAGGAGAACCTTTGGAAGATCTAATCAACAACATGTACCTTCGCTAGTTTTACACATAGCTCTTCAGAATAGCCTAATTCAAAAATACAAAAAAAATAAAAATAAAAATAAAAATACATCATAAAAATAGAAAAATCGTTAGTTGGTGAAAACCTGGCAAACAAGCGCCTTGTGACACAAAAAAAGAAAAAAATGAAAAAATAAAAAAAATTAAAGAGAAATAAATTCATCCAACGGTGAAAACCACTTCGGTGGCGCCCCGGGCAAGTACCATGGTGAAAACCGAGTTATCGACACCATGTGTAGAGACATTGCTCCTCCCTCTTCAAGATTCAATCTCATCCTTTCACTTTTGCACACACTCACAACCTATCCATCCATAATAAACTTACCCATTCCCATCATGGCTTGTTATTGATCTACCTAAGATTGGTTAGCCATTCATAATAACCCTTCCCTTTTCACCCTTTTCTTCCATAATAAATCAAGTCCAATCTGCAATTGGTGAAAAATCCTAAATCTATTGATGGAAGTGGTACCCCGAGCATTGCATGTTTTGAGGAGTATCATCTTTTCATTCCTCCTTTTCGCACACTCTGCAATAAAAGGTCATTTGCATCGCCAATCCGCAATAAAGTTTCATTCTTCTTCACAATAAAGTATCAGTTTTAGATGAGACACAAGCAACAATGGACTTTCAACAAATCAAATCTTTCAACAGACTTTGGCAACAACATGGCTTTCAACATTATCTGTCCTTTATCAGGATGATAACATTGTGACCAAATCAAACATGTTAACATATGTGGCAAGAAACACAAATAACTTGAGGACTTCATTGTGAGTTGGTGTGAAGTCTTGGTTTTCTTTTGATTTCATTTCTTTTGGTGACATGTCTTTTAGCTTTTCCGGGATGTCTCTGACTAGAGATTCTATCTCCAGGATGTCTTTGACTAGAAAGGCGAGGATGGGATATGTTCACCTATTGCTTTGTTGCCTGTGGATTGTCTCTTAGTAACACTATGACTTGTCCAAGGATATGAGGACACTGTGAGTCTAGTTTGAATTGGGGCATTCCTTGTTTGTAACTGTCTAATCTCCTTGCAAACGGGTACAATGACTTTCTGGGTCGAACCTATAACTCGATTGTCATAACCTATTTGCCATAATAAAGCTCAATGATGATAAAGCACAATAAGCTCTTTCAATTCCATATCTTCTACCTTCCATCCCCCTTTCGTGATTGACCTCCATCGTCCTTCCTTGAGTCCATGTAGCTCGCAATCACATGACTAAGTATAATGACACGCCAAAAATATATGCATTTCATGTAGTTTCCACCTGCATCATCACATGATAGCATATCTCATTTCATACATACATATAGATATTACAATCGCATCACATCTTGCATATATCATTGGCTAGTATCTGCACCTACATATAAACCCAGAAAAAGAACAAAAATATATTGTATTTCATCATGTACAAATTTGCATACATATCATAAAATCATCATAAAGCATATATAACATCACATAGGAAAACATGCATATAGCTGCCACAAAGATAAATCATCTCATATATATCAAAAAAATCATAAGTGTCATGATATAATGATGTCAAAATCTCATATGGCTACAAAATCAGCCAAAGGTGTCTACATCTTCATATAAAATATGATACAAAATGGATCCAATAGAGCTATAATGAAGATCCTCCCTCGAAGGAATCTAAGCTCCCAAAGGACCAATCCATGAATCATCTTGTCTGTCTCCTCTTGCAGACTTTCCGAGACCATCTTTTCACCAAAGCAGTTAATAGTCTTGTTTTTGCCCAAATCTCAGGCATATACATAATGTGTCTCAATCCCATCGCCTTGATCACGACGTGCTCCTCGACAATCAAATCTATTCATAACTGTTGTGTCACAGGGAATCTATCTCTAGACTCAATCTGGGGTAAGTACTCCTGCATCCAATCAAATCAATCATGTCAATCCTAGTGGTACCCATGTCTATCACATAGTGCTAGTCCTAGTGCTAATGTCTATCACATGGCGCTACATCCTAGTGTATATGTTTATCACATTGCACTATATCCTATCTTTCTAGAGAACTCACTAGATTTTATCAATTCGATGGCTTATCCTATACTCATCTTAGCAAACCTACCTATTTTAGGGCACTTGTTGAGTGAATCCTCTCAACAACTTATCCAATTAGCAACACATGTTTATCACAAAATTGTCAATTCTAGCCTTGTTTCCAGTTTGTCTTCCCTAGGGTACCTATTTGAGTGAATCCTCTCAACAACTTATCCAATTGATAGCGTATGTTCATCACATAACTATCAATTTTGGCCTTTTAAGACATAGACACGATTCCATTGATTCCTCTTGAGTCAGCCTTTTTCCTGCATGACCTTATCACCCTACCTTGTCAGTCCTTTTTAGCCTTTCTTTCTTATCGAGAGATTGAATGCGATGTTTTCAAACATTTTCATCCAATCTCTCGAGGGGGCATATCATTCCCGTCATGGGACAACTTTGTATTAGTTTATCTTATCTTCTTTGAAACAATGCGACAAGCTGCATTGTCTCAAAGAGGGGCAAAATGTAGACACCTAAAATTGTCCTATCTAATTAAATAAATATTTTTATTTATTTAATTATTTTATCCTAAGTCTTCTATTAATTAAATAAATCTTTATTCATTTATCCTCTTCTAAGCCTTTCCTCATTTAAATAAATACTTTTATTTATTTAAATTGTCCTTTTCTTAAATTAAATAAATACTTTTATGTATTTAATTGGTCCCATTTCCTCTAATAATTAAATAAATCTTTATTTATTTAATTAATTCATTAGCCTTTTCTACCCATGACACATGTCATTCATCTCTTAATTCTTCTCTTACCTACCCCCTTTATCATTTTATTATTTCTTCTACCTACCCTTTAATCTTAGCCGACCATTTATCTTTACACCTCTCAATCTTATCCCTCCATTTTTTACAATGTCTTCTATATAAGAGGATACTCTCCTTCATTATCAACCCTAATCAGATAATGAGCACTCTAATAATCTAATCAAGGTGTCTAATCAATCTTATGCAATCAAGTCTTTTTGCGATCACGCTATCAACCACATTTCCGTTATTTGTTGAGCTCTTGTGCACACATAAAATCTGAGAGCAAATATATCAAACAAGATCAATGGAGATAGGAAGACAATGAAGATTGAAACCCTACTAGACATGTGAATGGTATATCTTGTTTTATTTTGTTGATTTGCATGATCTTAGGTATCTCTATTGGTATTGGTGAATGTTTCATTGTAGAACTTAGATTGTTTGTGGTTGGACCTTTATGGTTTTACAATAGTTTATCATCACTTTTCACCATACACAATACTAAACAACCATGCAAACTAGACAAGCTTTTATATCATGTGAGAATCAAGATATTTTGTAAGAATGATAACACTTGCTTGAGACGTGAAAGATCTACAATCATACATACTTGCAAGAGTTTAGAAAATGAAAGTATACAAAATAAATTGAAAATACAAAGAAGTGGAATAACCTTCAATTGATAAACTCAAAAGAAGATGTAAATATTCATAGTACAAAGGAGAGCCATCCTCCACCATAAAAAGTAACATGCAACTCCATGCAAGAAGGAAAAAAAGGCGCACCTAAGAAATTTTATCCCCTAGTATGATTATCCACTATAAATCTTATTTACAAACAATATTCTAGAAGAAGAAATATTCTACACTAACAAAACCTTGTTAAATTATCTTCACTTATCTAGGGTTTTATGAACGGGGTTCTATCACACCTATGTTTGTTGTTATTTTCCTTACGTTGAGTGATACACCCTTATTTCGATTATATGTGCAAAAAATTTAGTATGTATAATTTACTATGGTGAGTAGTGTAACCTTTGATATGAAAAAATTATAACAACATAATAGTTACATTATATTTATGCTCATTTGTATACGTGTATATGGGTAGGCATGATAGTTTCCTTTATGAGGTTGAGATAGACTACGATTTACTCCAAGATTGTGCTGTTATTTGAAATATATTTATTTGCCTTGGGTTTTTCTCAAATTATTATTTACAAGTTTGTACTACATTGCCTAAGCTTCAATTACTATATTCTATTTACGAACTATTTAGGACTAAATTTGATAGTCTTCCTTCTAATTAATTTAGCTTTTTTAGCTATTCTTCAATCATATTCCTATTACATTGAGACACGTTATATTAAATATTGGAGTTTTTTAAAAAGTGTTTAGCCTTGTTTTGTGTAAAGACTTCCAAAATTATTATTGGCTAGACCATAATGCTAGATAGTATTAATGATATAAGATTTCCACAATCCATAATATTAGTCTATGCTGAATTTCTGAATTAGATTGTGTTTCTGATTTTTGTACGAACGTTTCAAATCACACTCCATGATCCATCATCAAGATAGTAGAGAGAGCTAGGAGGGAAAAAAATGAACAAGACTAAAAAGAAGAGAGGAGAAGAAGGTAGGCACAAGGTTCAAGGTTCAAGGTTCAAGGTAACAACAAACAACATAAACAAGTTAAAATAATCAATTAAAAAACAAACCAAAAAAAGAGAGAACACAAAAATAAAAAAGGTAAAAAGATATAAAAGTCCATTATATATATATATATATATATATATATATATATATATATATATATATATATATATATATATAACCAAAAAAGAAGAGAACACCAACATAAAAAAGGGGGTAAAAAGATATAAAAGAACCTTATATTTATATGTCTGTATGTACGCATGTATGCATATATGCGTGCACACGCACACACACATGTGTATGCATATCCATGTACAAGTGTATATATGTATGTACACATACATATGTATATTTACATACATATATACATATATACATATATACATATATACACATATACATAGTATTTTCTAGAAACCTTTTCATTTATTTTTTTAATAAAATATGTCACTTGTAAATTAAATATTTATTTTTTTAATTTTACTTTATTTACTAAGAATTATAAAATAGAGTGCTAACTACTAGGAGAATTCTAGTAGACAAACACCCTTACAAGTACTAAGAAATGGAAAATTTTCAAACATTTAACATATAATACTTAAATGACAACCAATAATTGTCCAAAAAACTTACTTGAGTTTTTGAGTTTGAGTGCTCTATCCCTATTATTGAGTATACATAAATTATTTATGAATCAAAATATTGATTGCTACTAAATTTCAAGGTAATGATCAATTAATCAACCAAAAGTACTGACTTACGAACACATGCATAACTCCCTACCAAATACCAAAACCAATCTAAAATTTTATTAATTTTTCATATAATCATTTTAGTAAAAATATATATAATAAAAAAATATATAAACATATTAATGATTAATTATTACGATTTTAAATAAAATCTATATGAAAAAAACTAATACATAAATCAAGATACTAATACTATTCCAACATAAAATTTAATGTATGTTTAATTAATTCATCAATTTATATTAGAAAAATTAATTAATAAATATATATATATTTTTTTGATAAAAGTGGATGAACCACTGAAATTATATTAAATCTTTATATTTTTTTTTTTACATGGTGTCTGGTTCAACGAGCACTGAAGGGCAAGAACCAGTAAGAAAACCCTTAAGTATTGCTCAAAAAACAAAAGCCTATTTACCCATTACAAAAACCCATAGGCAACCCAGATACAACCCTTGATTACAATATCAATCACATTAGATATAAAGGAAGCTTGCAAAAAGCTTATAGGAATCAGTGAAGAAGATGGCACCCAAAAATGAGACCACCATGTCCACAAAAATAGTGTCATCACCCAAAAGGGACCAAATTGTCTATGCACCGCATGACTCCAAGGCCCTGCAGAGAACAAACCTACAACCATAAGGGAACCAAGTAAAAGCAGTCCTGACAACACAAGAATAGTTAGCAAACATATGCCCATCCATATAATAAGTAGAGAAGGATGGAAAAAACCCTCAGGAATCAGGGAGAGGCCTATCCATAAAAGAATCCAAAGCAAAAGCCATAACAACAACAACAAGATAAGGAGCCATCTGCACCACCAAATAACCTGTCCCTCATCCGGAATATAATAGAGAAAAGGACAACCACACCAAAAATAGGGAATGAAGGAAGTTTCTAAATGAAAGGTTTATTAAGAGAGAAGTTTCATGCAAGAGATAGGAAAATCCGAAGGGGCAAGTTCTATATGATCAACACCCTCAACAACAACCTTGTTTACAAGAAAATCCATGAAAGCATTAATTTATCTAAAACAGTGAGAAATAGAGAAAGTGGAAAAGCCATTTAGTTGAAGGAGAATGTGCTCTAAAAAATACTGCAAGTGCCAAGAGAGGCACTTTTTTCTAGCAACTGCTTGAAATACCAGCATTGAATCACCTTCAATAACAATGTCCTTAATGTTTAAAGAATGAGCAAGATCGAGTCCAAAGGATAAGGCCTGGAACTCAGCCGCATTATTAGTGCCATGACCAATATATTTACCCACTGCTTTGATGATCTTTGAGGAGTGATGAAAAATAATTACCCCAACCCTAGACCTCCCCGGATTACCCTTAGAGGCCCCATCAAACTGAAGTTTGAATGAAGGAAAAAGAGGAGGACTCCATTTAGCCATCTTGCGCTTAAGAGTCGAAGAAACTCCATCTGTTATAACCCCATGAGAAGGCATCAAATGAAGTAAAGACCATCGCCAAGTGACCCAATTATCCCAATGAGAAAAGGACCTGAGATGATCTAAATTTCTATGAATGAAAGCAAGCACCACTTCACTAATGGAAGCTTGAACTTTACCAATTATGACTGTCAAAGATGAGGATTTATGTTTGAAGATTCTTGAATTCCTTTCAAGCCAAAGATTCCAAATCAGCAGAGATGGAGCGACAACCCAAAGAGATGAATAGAACGAAGAGGGAAACAACAAGGGCCATGACATAAATTGTGAAAGTAGATTTGGACAGAGAGAAGAAGACCATCCTAACATATCAAACAACCAATACCAACAATTAGAGGCAAAAGGACATAGCAAGAAAAGGTGATCCATCGATTCCATACAATAACCACAGAAAACACAAGGAAAAACTGTTGTAATCCCAAGTCTATCCAACCGCATTCCAGTAAGGACTTTATCTTGGACTGCCAACCAAGCAAAAGCCCCTGCCTTTGGAAGACAAGCAGGATGCCAAAAAAGCTTAGTAGGCCAACAAGATGGCAAGGGGGCCTGAACCAAAGAATTGTACCCCTCTTTAACTGAATAGGAACCTGTAGCATTTTTAACCCAAACCAAAGAGTCCTCCTTCATATGGAAAAGTAAAGGTCTTTTACGAAGTTCTTCTATAAAAGTTAAAATAATATCATTATTAATAGATAGGGGAGGGATATCCTTCCATTTAGCCACTAAACATGGACCTGAGGTGACAATGTTGAAATAATCTGCAACAAAAGGTCCCCAAAGATCCGACAAAATATCTAGTAAAGGGGACCAGTCACGAATAGCTGAGAGAGCAGGATGCCCATTCCAAACTTCATCCCCAAAATGAGCCTTTTTCCCATTATGGACCACCCAAGATAAATGTGGTAAGATCACCTCCCTACAAGAAATCAAAAATTTCCAAAACGCAGAGCCCTTTGGAAGGGATGTTGCAGTAAAAATCCTTTCGCTGGGTGCTCCCCTTAAATACTTGGCGAGCATGATGAAAGCCCATTTACTTTGGGGGTTTGCATATAACTTCCAAATCAATTTTGTCCCTAATGCTTCATTCTGAATAACTAGGTCGCGGATACCCACACCCCGCACCTCCTTGGGATGACATATTTTATCCCAAGCAAGAAGAGGGATCTTTGTTTGTCCTCCTAAGTTGTCACTCCAAAGGAACGTCTTGAGGGAAACCTTAATCTTCTTAATGACTTGAGAAGGCGCCTGCAGGATAGACATCAAGTATGTAGGAATGGCACTCAACACTAATTTGATTAGAAGGATCTTACCAACCATTGTTAGCCACTTATGATTCTAGGAGGTAATTCTGGAGGTAATAGAATGGACTACTTTATCCCAAAAGGAGGTCTTATCCTAACCCAAAAAGAAAGGGATGCCCAAGTACATACAGGGAAAGGTCCCAACATGAAAGCTCCAAAAGCGGGCGAGATTGTCCCAAACTAATGTGGGGACATTCACAAAAAAGACTTTGGACTTCTGATTATTAACCTTTTGACCAAAAAAGGCAGCATAATCAGAAATAATTTTCTTAATAACTCGAGCTTCCCTCATAGAAGCCATCCCAAACATAAGTGTATCATCAGCAAATAAACAATGAGAATGTGAAGAAGGGAGGCCATCCACTCTGATACCTGACCATAGACCCGAAGCCGTAGCATTAGATATAGCCTTGCTCAATGCTTCTGCCAAAAGAATAAACAAAAAAGGGGATAGAGGATCTCCTTGCCTAATTCCTCGAGAGGAAGCAAAAAAGCCCGAGGGAGAACCATTAATCAAAACTGAAAAGCGAACAGAGGATATACATGAAAAGACCCACTTGACCCAACTATGCGAAAACCCAAAACGATACAAGACCACCACTAGGGACTGCCAATTAACATGATCATAGGCTTTAAGCATGTCTAGTTTAAGAATCATTGCTGGGACCTTTTGCTGGGATATGGAGTGCAGGATTTCATGCACTACAATAGCACCTTCAGGATTTTCCCGTCCAGGCACAAAACCACCCTGCTCTAAAGAAATTATCTGAGGAAGGAGTTTAGACAGCCTAACCGAAATTGCCTTAGTAAAGATTTTGTATAAGGTGTTACACAAGGCAATTGGATGAAAGTCCCAAAAAGAGGTAGGATTATCTACTTTTGGAATAATAGCTATAAGAGTAGTATTAATTTCTCTTAAGATCGACCTATTCCTTCTAGACTCCTCCAAGGCTAACAACAAATCTTTTCCAATAAAATCCCAACATCTCTAAAAGAATAAGGCCGTAAATCCATCCAGACCCGGAGCCTTTTCTGGATGCATGGAAAAGACTATCTCTTTCAATTCAGCCAACGAAAAGGGGGCCATAAGCAACCTATTATCCTCAGGGGAAACTAAAGGGGGGATCGAATTTACAAACTCATCATCAACCACCACTGGCTCCACTGAAAGAAGAGACTTAAAGAACCTTACAGCTTCAGCGGCTATATCATCCTCATCTATCAGAGTATTACCATTAGAGTCGTGAATACAAGAGATTCGATTGCAAAGTCTCTTGAGCTTAGAAGAGGAATGAAATAATTTAGTATTTCGATCGCCTTCAGAAAGCCAAAGATCCCTAGACTTCTATCTCTAATAAGATTCTTCCCTAGCCAAGGTCTCACTCAATTGCAGGTTCAACAACTTTAGCTTATCATATATTGCAAGAGACAACCCTGAAGCAACAATGCTTTCATTAAGCTGCTCAATTTCCTCTTGAATCCTGGCCTTTTCACCAAAAATATTCTTAAAATGCATCACATTCCAATCCTTAATCCTTGACTTTAAAAAGCCCAGTTTCTTAACAAGTTGAAACATCCGCGACCCAGGAAAAAATGGAGTTGAATACCACCAATGTTTTAAGGAAGGCAAAAACAATTGGTCCCTAAACCACATTGGCTCAAACTTGAAAGGTAACTTTCTAGGAGCCCTATCCTCGAAAATAGAAAACTGAATAGGGAAATGATCAGAGCCAGTAAAGGGGAGAATTGAGGACACAAAATCCTGACCCAAATTGAACCAATTATCCGAAACCATAAAATGATCCAGTCTTTTCAAAATTTGGCAAAAGTCCCTACGCATATTAGTCCATGTAAATGACCCATTAAGAGGTTTACAATCAACCAAATTCAAGGAGTGAATGAAGTTGCAAAATTTTGACATAGCATGCTTATTAGGGATGATTCCCCCAACCTTTTCATCCATACTAGTAATTGCACTAAAATCTCCCCCAAAAATCAGAAAAACATTCCGCAAAGGAGTGGCAAGAGAAACCAAGTAATTCCAAAGTGTTCTTTTTTCTAGAACCCCTGATGGACCATACACATTAAATAACCAAAATTTTAACTTTGACAACCTGCTCTTAACTAGCCCAAGCATCCAATTGGATGAGGAAGCAATTAATGAGAAATGTACAGTACAATCTTTCCAAAGGACTGCCAACCCACCCGAAGCCCCAGAAGAGGGAGATGAGCAAAAATTCCAAACTTTCCAAGAGGAAAATAACCTATCAGCCGAAGACAGATTTAGCTTAGTTTCTTGTAACAACACTAGATCACACTTCATTAAGTCTAATTGTGACTTAATCAAGCGTCATTTGTTAGGGGCGTTTAAGCCCCTAACATTCCAGGATATAATCTTCATTGGGCCTGAGGGGAAGCATTAGCTCCCCTCGAAATATTCAACGATACTGGAGAAACCAATCCAACTGAAAAACCTTATGCAGACTTCGTTTAGTAGCTAAGGCCCTTGTGAGAGGTGGACTAAAGGGTTTCTTTGATCTTTTCTTTCTGGAAGTCTCCAAAGAGGAAAGAATAGTTGATTGAATTCCCGCATCGATTTCTAATTTAGTCTTAATATGCTTAGGCTTGCGACCCCTTTTCCCTGGAGTAGACAAGGGTGAAGTAGGGATAAGAGGGGTTTGAACCAAAGGAAGTCCAGGAGTGAACTCCACAAGTGCCTTATCTACCCTAACCTCCTCCTTTTCTGAGACCAAGGGAGCGAGGGAAGACACAAGACCTGAAGCCACCAAATTATTATCCATATTGAGAAGCTCAAAAGAGTTATTGGTGGGAAAAGTAGCCAAATCATTCTCCAAAGTCTCCAAATCAACCGAAATCGAAGAAACTACCTTATTAGCTAAATGAGAATCAAGAGATACCTTATTAGTATTAACAATATCCTGTACCTGAGCAATGAGATGCTCATTTGGAATAACATCAACCTCCACGGGTTTGTCACTATCTATCAAAACCTCTGGGATTCATGAAACAGTATCTAATAAAATACCCACATCTGGAGCAATATCCCCACCCATGGTTTTATTCAAAACAACAGGGATTCGGGACTCAGCCCCTAAAATATTACCCAACTCAACCACAGGCTCAGAATACACTCCTGTATTTGTAGTGACATTAGAACTTTTTAGAGTGGGAGCATTCGACAGACCAATCCTCAGGGAAATAATAGAGTTTTTAGGAGCTGCTACTGAAACCCTAGAAGTGAAGGTCTTCTTCACGGGGGAAGGAGGAATAGTGGCATCCCCAACAAATTGATCTTTATTCTAGGCAAAAGTTTCCACATTCTCATCAAAAGGAGATTCAATATCCCCCGACCCAAAACAAATGGATTTCATATGAAAGAACAGGGGAGAATCCATAGTTACTACAGAGCAACCAAAATCTCCATAATCCCTGACCAAATTTTGACGCCACAAACCAAACGGAGATCGAATGTTACAGAATTTTGGCAGGGAGAATTTAGGGGAAGTTAAGACACAAATTTTGACAACCAACACCCCATCCTCAAACATAGAACATGAAAGCAAAAATTAAAGATATTAAGATTTTTTATTTTTTTATTTCTACATATAAAAATTAAAACTAAATGTAAAAAGATAAAATTATTTTTTATCATCTTTGTACAAATCTCTTTAGACATGAGATTAACTATTCATTTCTATTTGGGCTTATGTAAAGGTTCTCTTTGTTGACTATATTCAATATAGTAAAAATATTAAAGTTATAATAATAATAGATAAATTGTTATCAATATATAAGATTATAGCTTTAAGAAGAATCAAACTATTGTGACATACAAACTCAGTATACCAAAAAAAAAAAGTCATTTTTTATTATGTTTGTAAATAATCTCTTTCTACACATGAGATTAACTATTCCTTTCTATGTGGCCTTTATGTAAAGGTTCTATTTGTTGATTATATTCAACATAGTAAACACATTAAAGTCATAAGTAATATACAATAATAATATAGATAAATTTTTACAAATATATAGAATTATAGCTTTAAGAAGGATCAAACTATTGTGACATATAAATTTAATATAACCTCACAAAAAAACATTGTTTTTCTTGATTAAAAGGAAAAAAATCATACCAAAAAGATTAAGAAAAAGAAGTTGACATACAAAAATTAGATATTATTCAAGCAATTAAGGTATTAAAATATTCCATCAAAAGAGTTCAGAATGAAATTTATTCATGTAAAAGCCTAACTAAATAATAATTTGGATATAAATTATAAATAAAACAATATTTTGATAAAAAGTATAACAATATGTGGAGTGCAAGTGACAACATCATAATTGGTGGAGCGATTTGGTATCGATGACTTACAACTCCGATCAATTGTCATCAACCTCTCTTGCAAGCACCACATACTAGCCCTTCTCGAAAAACTAGGTTGCCATTTTTTTGACTTGTGATATTTTTTAGTCTCACATCATATTTGGAGGTTTAGTTCTATCTCTACATTGTACTAGTTTTCAATGGGTTCCACATTTCATTCTTGTTTGATAATCTTGAAGAGAGAGAACTATCGACAATAGCGAGATTACATCTTACCCATCTACATGAGATTCATTTATTTCCATATTTGTATAATCTCGTTCCTCTCCCTAACACACCTCATCAAAAAATTTATTGGAAATGCAATAGGGTTCAAGTCTTAGGTATTATTACCATGCATGTTGATGATGACATCCTAGGGTCTTGTGTTGATTTTGATTGTCCTCATTCTCTTTGGACTCACATTTGGGAGTTATATGGAGATTCAACTACTTAATCCTTTCCAGAGGATCCTTTTGTACCTCTTCATTCTTCAACAAAGACACCCCATGATTGTGATCATTTGGAGGTTTTGATACTTCAATCGAGGTTACTTCAAAGGTTCCCGATTCTTCTTCATAGATAGTTGAACCACCTTCAGACTTGTTGATTTCTTCTTCAGAGTCATTGATTGAGACTTTCATCATTCATGATCAACAAGACTATCATTGTCTTTCACATTTGATTGAAGGACACATTTCAATAGATTCATCTTTGGCGATTGTTCTATATGAGTTGCCTTATCGTTTCAACTTGTCATTTTATTATTTTTTGGGGCATGTTCTTGAATGGATTGTGGCATCATCATCTTTCATGGACAAGGAGACACACGAGTAGTTTTCAGAGACATTATCTTCATTCTTCATGCTTCCCTCTTTCATTACATATTCAAAATGGGAAGCATCCCTACATCTATATATGGTTTTGTTTCTTCCTAAGGAGAGAGAAGTCATTTATAAGCATTGGATCATGTTTTTCCTTCAAACACTTACCACTCTTGCAGGCGATTACTCATTATGGGGGGGCTACATAGTCTCTCACTTTCCCTCCTGTGGGGGCTATTAATTGGATTCTCATGATGAATTTAGTTCTTAGGGGGTATTGATGTTGAGGCCTCTGTTGGTTCCCCAAAGGGTTTACATTGTAGAGGGTAGGAACCAAGTTGATTCTTCAGATCATCTATGGAGAAGCCGAATCCAACTATAAATATCTTCAAGACCTTGGACCAACTATGACAAGGATTTTGCAAATCCTCCTACACTTTGGGCTCTGCAAGACCCGAGAGGGTGATCCCATGGTGAATTTATAATTTCGGTGCCATACTCACAAATTACACCAAAACTTAATAGATAATCTCATATGAAGACTCAACAAAGAGGGAGAATGCTCAAGTTCTTTAGTGATCTTCAACCTATTGGAGCATGAGGTGGATAAAACATGAAATGACATACATAAACTGAAAAGTATTCTGATAATCAATAGTTTGTAACAAATACAGATGAACGAAGCATAAAAATGACTGTAAAGACTTATGACAAGCTAGGATCAATGCCTTATTCCATTGGGTGCTTGAAATCAAAAGACATAGAATGAATTATAACAAAATTAATCTAATAGCATTTGGATCTAAGGTAATATTGCCTTACAATATTTCTTATCTGCAACTCTAACCCAGACTTCTTTCAAATCCCTGAACAAACCCTATCACTCTACAATTTTATTTTAGCATTTAATTGATCCCTTAGATAAACACATAAACAAACAATTACATACATCACAACAATGCACCGAATGAAATAAATCCTTGATTATATTTCATTCAAAAGATGATATAATTGTACAATGGAGAGAAATAGATCAGAATTATATTTCTATTGAAATAATTTTGCCATTTTTGTCATAAAACAATTTACATATAACTCCTTCAAGAACCTACAAGAAGCTTGACACAAGACTCTTATATATTGCTCTGCAAAATCTTTACAATTTGCTCACTCCCACCTAAAAATTGCTACAGGAACCTATGACTCTGAAATTTTAGATAAACTAAGTACAAAGATCAATTTTGGAACCCCTCTCTCTTGGACTTGAATTCCCTTTTATTGAAAATAAGGGAGAAAACAAGCTACGGGCCAGAGGAGATACTTGCCATTCAAAAATGACCGGTTACCCATGATTCTGTTACAAAATATTCCCCTTAAAGAATGTCACAACCAACACCAAATATCTGCAACTGATTCATCTTGACACTTTATGCACTTTATCCCCTTTTGTTGTTGTCGATGAAGATCTGAGATGGGCCCACCCTATTGTTGCCCATGTATAAAAAGTAACTGTTGCAAGGAGACAAAACCGCCTGCCAGACTGTTACATCAAACAATTAACTAACTAACTATTTGCAGTTTTTACTCCTCCTTTAAGTAAGTATTACTCCATTCACCATATTCTTCATCTGATGGCCATTTGAAATTCATAATCTCATCAACTTTTACTCTGTATGGAGTATACTTAACTGCCACTTCATTCAGCTCTCTTTCAAAAGATTCAAAGAATGTTCTTGTACATATTATCTTGCCCATGCTGTCCTCCAACATTCCAGTATCTCACTCCTCACAAATCAAGTCCACTTGAGTGTCGATGACTCTTTTTTCCTTTTCTTTCCAAAATTGTAAAGGCTTAATTTCCCCACTTTCATCTTCAATACCTGGCAGAAGTGTTTCGTTCAACTCACTGAAACTTCTCATTAACTCCCTTATCTTTCTTTCTATATTTTCTGGCAGCATTTGAGCTTTATGCATTGATTTTACCAACAAATAGGTTGACTGAAGTGTAGGTGGCCTCTCAACATGGTATTTGGAGGCCATTGACATTATTCTAAGTTCATTTCCCCTTTGTAACCATTTTTTAAACAAAGGGATTGCCACTTCCTTGTCAAAACTTTGAATAACTTTAAACAATAAAGAATATAAAGAATGAATGCTATTTAATCTATTGTCCACCTTCTCATTCAAATGAGTAAGCACTGAGCTAACTATCTCTCTCTTCTTGAAGGCAGACTCCTTTAGCTTATTTTACAACTCATTGACTTTCTCCAAAATTTGGGCTCTTGTTGAGTTAGTTGATCTAGTGGGTTCAGGCTCTTCATCAACATATGGCACTAATGGTGTGCTTGGAATATCAGTCTCACTATCAAACTGAACCACTGCATCTACATGTGAGACAGGTGGAGACCTAGATGTTGACGAGACTGATGCAATTGTAGGAGCTGAAGAAGATGCTCCTATCTGTCTCTGCTCAAGAAGTTGAACTTTATTTTGCAGCTCCCCACACCTCTGTTGAACTACATTATAATCATTGAAAAGCTATTCAAACTTCTTCATTAGTTCCTCTTTTTCCATAGCCTCCCTCTTTAAAGTTTCATGGGCCAATTTGGCCACATCAACAGCTAACTTTGAGGCCTCAACATTTGATGTATCAGAGGCTCTTTTTATAATGAGGCTCCCCATAGAGTTTGGATTTATATCATTGATATTAGGCCTTCTAGGCCTTTGTTCTAGTGACCATATTGCATCAAAAGACATTGCATCAGCTATATCCCATTCTGGCAAAATTAAGACTCTGACCTGATTTATGATCATCCTGCCTTCATCTACAGTAATTCCTTTGAATTCTTCCATCATTTAATTCTTGACCTCATCCTGATTTTCTTAATCAGACCTATCCGGCCTTTGGGCCTTTCTCTCAGCACTTCTCCTCTTGTATTCCTCTATCTTCATTTTCCATACAAATTGTAGGAAGGCCAGGCTTTTTACAAAGGCTTCATCCTCAAGAAATATATCACATGCCTCATTCCTTGCATCTTTAAAGGATCTTCCCTAAATTTCTAAAGGAGTGAGGTCCAATTATAAAGATGTTGGCACAGGAGGAATACCAATCTGCATATCTGCATTTGTCACTACAATGGTATCCCCCTCTTGTTTCTCTTCCATGTGCTACTCCACTCTTTGTTCCTCAACCTGCCTTGGAGGTGAAAAAGGCACATGTGATGGTGAAAGACTCTTGTCTGATTCTTCAAGATCAATGATCTTGACCCCTTTAAAAGGTTTTACTTGTGTTATTTGGGGTGGCTCTATCTTCATTATTTTTTTTCCTTTTCTTCTTACCAACCTTCCACTATCATTGCTACTCTCCTCTTTACTACTTGTTTCTTCTCTTACCCTTTTTATTACAACACCACCCTTTGGAGGAGGCACATAGCTAGGTCTACCTTCTACTAGCCCATATGTTCTATGAGGTGGAGGAGGAGGTGAACCTGGCTGTTTCATTCTCATCTGATGAATCAAGGTTGCTTCTTTTGGTGCGATGGGTGTAGGCTACTATACATTTCTTCTCTCAACTTGCTGCCCGTGGATTTCCTCAAGTCTAGTTCTTTTTTCCTTTAATGCAAGAATTAGCTCATCAAAATTGTTCATGACAAAATCAACTTTGGCACAAAATGGAGTGAAGTTTTTTACTGGATCATAGCTAGGATCCATTTTCTGCACTATAGCCCATAGCTTCCTAAAAGCTATCCATTTCTCCTTCCTCCAATCCCGAGTCATGAAATAAAATTCATTTCTTATTATATCCTTATGGAAATTGTGCTCATGGGGCAATAGGCTTCCTTTTATTCTTGCCCTGAAAATATTTTAGAACCCCTCTGGGTCACTATGTCTGATTGTGGTAACCCCTAAATGATATGGTGCAAAAATCTTGTCAAAATGCACATATCCTCCTTTTAAAATCACAAAGTATGGAATGACAATATAATCAGGGAAAATAGTCGCTTTGCCTCTACCCTTCATCTCCTTATCATGTATGCAACCTATTTGCCATAGTACTTCAGCAAAACCCAGCCTCAAAGGAACATGAAAAGGTAATACATGTGGTTGGCCAGGGAAACCATAAATTTTGATAATTGTACTAACAGGATAAGGGATAATATCCCCCCAGTTGTGCTCAGTTTTCAAAAGTGGCAACCTTTCCTTTGGTCTTACAAAATCATGTAGCTGCATGGGAATCCTTGGTGGATTCACTATTAATCTGTGCCTCAATCTAGAAGCAAAACTATTATCAAACCTCACAAAACTAGCTTCCTGCCTATCTCAGGACATGTCCATACTCCAAAGCTGCACCGACACCTCAATATTGTCAATTGTTCTCTTGAGATTCATAGTACCCTCAGAATAATTTGCATTTCTATATAAGAACATGTGCATTAACAATGCATACCAATAGAAATGAGTGCTAAATGCACCATTCTTGAATCTTTCAACCCCTCATGAATCTTCTCTTCAAGGTACGGGGCAAAGTAAAAAACTACTGTAAAATCTGGATGTTGAATTTGTATAGCATATACATAAAATCAGGTGGCATGACTGTAATAGGGTTGAAACCTAAAATTTGGCACAAAGAAAAGAAAGTGACCTGCAAATATTTGGAAAAAGAACCAATAGGAAAATGCTCTTCTGAACTAGGGCCAATATGATAAGTTGTATCTCTTTCTTTTGCCAAATGAGCTGGAAGGAAGCTATCTCTAATAAAACCCTTCATCCTGTAATATTTTGCCTTCAGTTCATTCAAATCTATCTGAACCAAGGTAGCAAAAGGTTCATATAAATAAAAAATCTCTTGAAATTCCCCCCTCTTGATTATCAACAAAATTTCTCCCTCATTCCCCCTTATAACTCTAGTAACAGGGTCATATTTGTTTGCAACAACTTTGAGGAGGTGGACATCCATGAATACATTTGGCACCACTAACCGACCCAAGTCGTATTGCCAGGCACTTGAAGATAGGGATTGCAAATTTCTCTGTCCATACCACAACTTAAACATCTCCACCCCAGTCATTGGTACCCTAGCATCTGCGATATTATATGCTTTATCAGTTAACCCTTCTCCTAGGATTTTGCCTTGTACAAGTCTCTGCCCTTGATATTTATCATTTGTCGAGGGCTTCAATTGATCAAGAAAATCATCAAAAATATTCCTCTTCAAATACTCTGTCTGTCCTGAGTGGTTTCTTAGGGGAGCCATCCTACTTGACTAGGGCTTCTTAGAATTACCCATAGAAGGAAAATAGAAACTAGGGTTTAACACAAGACTATCAATTTCAACACAAAAGAGTGCGAATTTTCACCCCTTTTTACCAAATTTTAAAACCCTAGAGCAATTCACAATCCTTTCACTACAATTTCATACAATCTGCACTTTCATTAGCTCTAAAAACACATAAGAAGGATTTAGCTACTTACAATATTGTATGCACCAGATGAAACCCAATTCTGCACCGTGAGGACTTGTACCGATCTTCTTCTGCTAAGGAATTACATTTTGATCACCTTTGAATTGCGTTGTAAGTCAGAAATGGCTTTGAAAATGCTTTTATTTCTGATCTGGAGTGAACCATCACCGTTTCATCCGCCATTATTGCTCGCGCGATTGAAGAAATGACTCGAAACTGCATTTGAATTAAGTTTGAATCTCCACTGTTGATTAATTCGCTATTGGCAAATCGCACGAACAACATTGGTCAATCTGACACTGACCATCACATGTGGCAAGCGGACCCATCAAAGGTATGATGCGACACCTCCAACTCACCCTCCACCTCACCTCTATCAGTGGCCCCCACCTTTCGGCTTACCTTGGCCCGCCTTGGACATGTGGCATCATCTCTTGATGCCGCGATCCATAACCTCTGAGAATCTTTGACCACGGGGTTACGAGAGCTGTTGGATCTATTCGAGCTTTATTTCTAGGCCATAGTGTCCGCCAGTATTAACCACCTAACAATCGAGCATCTTTTTGACTAAGATTAAAAGATCTTTGTTCATTAAAACACGTGCAGATATTAAGATTTTTTAGTAACTTGACTGTTAAACAAAGACACCGACAAAAAAATTAATGTCGGACTTAGGAAAATTAACCAGGCACAGGCAAAAATATTAAACGGGGGCCCATCCACAAGAAATATTAATATTCTGACTTAGGAAAAAACAATAAGGGCCCGACATAGAAAATTAAAATGCCTAGGACAAGAAACATGGCCCCTTCTCGACAATGAATATGACCCTCAACCTTAAGTGAAAAAGGTAATGAAGAATTATAACAAGCTTAAGGGGATTAGTTGCTAGACTTAATCAAAATAAATGGAACCCTAAACCCTAAGCTTGAAACACATGGCAGAGAGAAAAATTAATCCAGAATGACCAATGTTTTTACTAAAGCACGAAAAAATTTTTGCACAGTCATTTTTAGGACTATCAGCCTACATACATCTCTCGTCCTTCACTTGTATATATCTTGCATATCTCATTTTTGGAGAGGAGTTTTGTTGCACAGGGTTTTCTCCATTTCTCCCTTTGTAAGAAATTAGTTACATGATTTGTTGTGCATGGGTGCCTAACATGGCCTAGTTGCTGAGACCCATATATTGCATCTTCATAATTAGTCTTGCATAATATTTTTTCTCCATAAATTGTACTTAAGGGGGGGTGTTGGTGTGAATAAGGATATCATCCTAAGTAGTTATTGGTTAGCACCTATTCATGCATGTTAAGTTTACTTAGGATAACTTAGTTGTCACATGAAACAATCATTTAATATTGTTCATATTAGCTATATAAGGTGTCATTCTAGATAGAGATGAGTCAGCTTTGTGCATTTAATTTTGTCATAAGGTAGTTCTAACTACTCCCTTTATGCATTTAATTTTTTCATAAGGTAGTTCAATACCCTTTAGGTGTCGAAGATGTTTCAAAACGGGTCATGCGGCTGAGCGTTGTGGGTTTGAAAAGAAGACTTTGCTGACCTCATGGTGGAAGGGTGCTTCAAATCAACATTACATAGTTGAGAAGAAATCTGATGTTTCTTCTTTGATTGTTCTGGCTTCTGGTGGTGTGGCTATTGAGGTTGGTCTGCAGTCTCATGTCCCTCATGTTTATTCCTTGGGTGGAATTGTGCCCCAAGTGTCTACGTCTGGTGATTGTGCTTTGGCTGTCAACTTTGGTAGCATTCATGATGATGCTTTACCTGGAGGGAGTATCTGCACTTCTGAGAACGGGGGTGATCCTAGTGGTCCTTCTTAGCTCTTTGGTGGTTCAATGTTGGGTTCATTGGATTGGTTTGATGCATATATTAAGGTGGAAGAGGGATATATTAATGTTAAGGGAAAGAAATCTAAGACGCCTACGCCTTCTTTTGACATGACTCTTCATTCCCAAAAGGACAGTACTAAAGGTAAATCTTTAGGGTCCTTGGCTATGGGTGATTGGGCTGGAGTTTTCTCTGGCCCATTCTTTGGTTTTGGTTGCTTGATGGTTTTTTGTGCAGCTTTTGTTCAGGTTGTGGGTGCCTATTGGTTAAACCCTCTTTGTGTCCCCTTTGAGATCAGTTTTGTCTCTACCCCATTGATGTTTTTCTGAATATGTTTATATGGGGCGGTTTATTTATAGTGATTTGTTTTGGCTTAATAACTTGTTAAGTCCAAACCGTCCTTCTTTGTAAAGGGTTTTAGGGCCCCTTCAAAACCTATTTTTGCCTTAATCCAAAACTACTCCCTCCTCACTTGCCTATATAATCAAGCTCATTTACACATTGTAACATATCAAATTCATAATAAGTTCTTGTCAAGTTCTTCAGTTCAATCTCAATTTTCATCATTGCTCAAGTTGCAACATTCTCTCATGGTTGGACAGTTTCTTGGTCTATTCCTTGAAGTTTGTAGCTTCATGATGGGCTCATAATTTTTCCAACAATGCCCTCCTATTAAAAATGCATGTACTACTGAGGATTCGGGTTCTCTTGACTTCAATCCTTCTTAGATTGGTGAATATATGATTGAATTCAAGCACTTTAACATCCTTTCACTATGTAATTTGTTAATTTGTTAATTTTTGAGATGGCTCTCCCGCTTCTCTCCAACGACTCTCCCGCTTCTCTCCAATGACTCTCCCGCTTCTCTCCATTTGAATGTTGTTGTCAGTACCTCTAGTTTGACGATGGTTTCTATTGTGGATGTCTATGGCGTTCCCTCATCCTTTGACTTCCCCTCCTTCCTCCTCGCGGGGGAGGGCTTCTGCTCCTGTGACCCACTGTATGTTCGATGCCATTGTTGCTGTTTGGTCTTATGCTCCTTGGGTGGTTGTTGTTGCGGCTCCCCATGTTCCCCATGGGGATTTGCTCGGGCAACACCCATGCCCCCTGGTTCTCTAGCTGAGGGTCCTCCTATTGTCGACTCTTTGGCTTCTAGTGATGCTTCTTAGCCGAATGCTGTTGGTTCTATGCCCAAACTTGCTGGCAAGTGTAGCTTTGCTCATGTGGCTAGATCTTCTGCCCAACCCTTGAAGGGGGTTTGTCCTCTTGCCTGTGCCAAATACTCCCCTATCGTGGTTTGTGGATAGGATGTTGTGGACAACATTGGGTTCTACCAACACTATGCTCTTGTGTGCAGATTCTCTGGGCTATGGCCTTCTCTACCAGACCCTCATCGCTGGGTAAGTGACTCTTGGCGACCTTTGGTGGCTCACAATATTGAGCTTTTCACCTGTGCCTAAGGATTTTTTGTCACTTCCTTTACTTCTTCCATTGATCGGGATTTGGTTTTGGGCATACTATGGGCTTGGGGAGTGCACTCCCTCTCTATTAAGCCTTGGACAACTTCTTTTAACCCTCTCACTGAACCACTTAATGTGTGTCTAGTTTGGGTCCACCTCATCAATCTCCCTCTTCATTTTTGGGAGAACTCTTGTTATGAGGCTATCGGTAACTCTATTAGCCATTTCTTGAAGGTCAGTGAAGCTACGTCCTCAATGGGCCACACTACCTTTGCTCACATTCTTGTGGACATTGACATCTCCTCTCCTCTCCTAGGAGATATGATTCTTATGGTGGGGGATAGGCCTTGGTCACAATTGCTATATTTTGAAGGCCTCTCCTTCCACTGTAGGAGATGCTTTTCTACAAGTCATATTGCTTCAGACTACTCTATTTCATTACATAAAGGTGTCTCTACCTGGTGGAAGAATGCTACTGCTGATCACTTAACAATCAATGCTCTTGACTCTGCGTGTGTTGGCTCCTGTCATGAGGATGATGTCAATGTCATGCCCCTCACGATTAGTGATGCTCCTGTTGCTCCTTTCGTGGCCTCATTTCTTGAGGTCCCCACTCCTGCTTGTTCTGTTCTACAACCACACTCTTATGCTGTTGGATTTGCTTCTGCTACTGTTTCATCACAACCTGTTGTTTCTCTTCAACAACCCCCTGTTGTTATGTTGCAACACTCTGTTGACACCACTGATTGTAACCCTATGGGGTCCCTTCTGATTGATCTCTCTTTTGATGGACCTAATGATAGTATCGCCTAGACTGTGGTTGCTCGCAGATGGAAGGGGAACTCTTCTCCCTTGCCCCAAACCCCCCTCGTTGGGGTTTGGGTGTCCCTCCCTCCCTTTGATTGGGGTCTTCTTTGTTCTCCAGTTGGATAAGATTCCTTGCTTGTCTGATTGTGTTTGTTTCTAACTGCCTTTGGGATGTTGTTCTTGTTGCAAACATCATATCTCTTGATGTTGCTTGTCTTATGTTGATATTTTTTTACTATGTTAAGGGTCAGTGCCCTAGTTAATGCTACTTTACTAATAAAAAACATCCTTTCATTACACATGGATCTACAAAATTTTAACATACCCATTTTATTTGTTTTTCTAAACTGGTTTGAATCAATTGGGTAGTACTTTTTTTCTTTATTTCAAACAAAGTACTCCTAGGAAGTTCAATAAGCTTCAATAATCAAGAGATGAGGTTATTCACTTTTTTTAATTCCTAATCTAAAATTGCATTAACTCATATTCATGAAGGAGTGAATACTTGATATAATCTATTTGATCAACATGGAACAATGTTTATGCATGAGAAAATAGAAGTAGTTGTCACCAACCGCCACAACAACTATAACCAATCAACAACTATGGGAATTCATCCATTAGATATACATATGAATCACATATTAAGTCATATGATGGTCAATTTTTTAATTATAATAGAGTTTAAGGACATTAGACATAATATTGCTTCACTTTTGAATATGTGGTACGAGATCTTATTGATAATAGTAAATTACTAGAATTGTTAGGATTGATGATAACATAAATCCATCAATTCTACCCTTAATATTGGATAATTAATTTATATATTCCAAATCATTCACATACTATTGAGATATATGATAGAAAAGATAACAATGATAATATGAATAAGAAATATAATATAATTTTATGTGAAATATTGATCTTAAAGATATATATTTATCTTATATTAAACCATTGATCATAATTCTCTAAAGATGCAATCCAAAAAAGTGGCCACTATGGTCCATTACATATATTAGGGAAGTATAAAAGTTCACCCTCTATTTATTTCATCATTTATCTTACACGCCAATATAATGTTTATTCAAAAGAATAATTATTTACTAATTATATTAGTGAACAAGAATATGCACATTCCAGGGTTTCTTTGAAGATCATTAATGCCATGCTAATACATTGGCTATATGATTAAATATCTTGTAGTTGGATATTTTAAAGGAATTATTTATTTTATGTCATGTGATATGATCTCACATTACTTGGAGGTCATGGATTGAACAATGCATAGTTGTTCCTTCTATTTTACATCAATATGCTAAATCTATTCATGGAATAAAATTTATTATAATTTAAGTGGCTCATAGTAAGCCAATATTTGATATAGCCACTTCAAAAAGTAAATATATTTGAGAAAAATCAAGTGACGTATATTATGAAAGAAATGATGAAATACATGATTTGTACATGACACATCTTACAGATTATTAAAAGATTTAAAATAGATTTGGTATTTTTTTTCTTTTTAAAAACCTAAACTTATGAAACCTACAGTTATTAAATTCATAGAGGTCTTAATATGAATACATATTCTAATAATCCAAATGAGAAACAAACTACATATGTACCAAACATAAAGACAAACTCATTTACACTATTGAAAATCTATTGAATATTTTTTATGTTGTTTAAGTCTTTTTTCAGAGTCATTTCAATAAATATGTTTGATACTTATTTCAATTTCATCGGATTCCACATGATCTATATTCTTGGAGAAATATCATCCAATAATTTTTAGGTATCTTTATGCTTGAACTTCTTTTAAACATTTGGCTAGAAATAGATTGCATGTTTTTGTTGTAGGTGCAAGTTTCATGAGATGTTTTGTAAAACAATTCAATTTCATTCATATTTTGTATGGAAGTTTACTTATTTGGATATAATAGTCTTCATACCAAATCTATTTATATATGATTTGTTGGATGTCTTCATATCATATTTTTACTTACAAAATTTGTTGAGACTTACGACCAATTATGTTAATTGATATTTTTTTTTGGTGCCTTATATTTTGCATTGTTCTTATCTTGTAAATGTCACACCACTGTGATTGATGGAAGCATCCTAATTTCTCCCATTAGTGCTTATTATTTTACATGGTTGTTATTTTAGATTTGATTATAATTTTAAAATTCATGAGCCATGTATGAAATATATTAAAGCACTAGCTTCTTATTCAAATGCTTCTTTTACAACTCTTTAAATTTCTTAATATTTGAAGACTCACACCAAGTTTCATCCTTATTTAACTTGTGTGGGGTCTATATACAACCAAGTCATTGAATTTTATATGAAAATTAACTTATTGTCTCAATGTTGCATTAAAAATGACGTAATATCATAATATATGGGTAGTATATATTCATAGTGTGCTTATTGAATACTAAAAGTCAATATAATCTAATATAGATTTTTTCATTTTGATGAAGTAGTTATTGCATGTAATAAAATTGAAAGCCTAACATTATAATCTTTAGGTAGAATAGATTAATATGGAATAACTAATTATACTATAAATATATCTTTACATGATGAAGTATTTGATGATTTATCCAGTTAATCCAAATTTTGAATATTTTGGATGCTCACACTTAGCTAATATTGAGGAAAATAATTACAATAAAAATCAGTATCCCTAAATTCATGGAAAGAGGATACCTACAATATCATTGTGTACTATACTTTAATGTACGAGTTTAATAAGTTTGGTAATAGAAAATGGCATGGAATTTATTGGTATATTTTTTCACATCACATCTAAGTACTATAATTAGGCAATATAAAACTTAATACAATTTTTTGTTTCTCCTTAGTTAAGGATCAAATCTTCTAAAAATATTATTTTTTATTAAGTTAAGTGGGGAAGGGCCCCAACCTATTACACATCTAAAGCAAAAATAATCCATCAAAAAATAGAACTAGGGCACGAAGATCAAGCCCACCCAACATCACAGAGTTTAAAAGAGTTTACATAACATGGATAAAAACATAAAAGTTCTAAAGCTTCAAACTGAAAACAGGTGACACGAAAGATGGAAAAAGGAAAATATTAGGGGGAATTAAGAGATATAGCCCCAAATATACAACATATCATTCAACTTCTCATAAGGGAGTAAATTACTGTTCATCTTTCCCTTTGTCTATCCATCTTTCATCTTTGTAGGAGATTTCCTTTTCTTTTTATAGTTAATTTTCTTCGTCACAGTCACAACCTCCATCACACACTTCTACATTAGGCCTCTATTGATTTTGATTAGGTTCTCTATACCACTCTCCAACAGTTTGATCAATTCCCTATTTCTTTCACAATGCAAGAAATTTTGTCATGTTTCTAGGTTCTCAACCTTGACATTGAGATCCTCAATCTTTGCGGCCATCACTTGCCATTTGTGGAGTTCACTAGAGCCTTTGCCAACCTCTTTGTCTTCTTCATCACCGTAATATTTTATTATGTTTATCCCTTCCAAAGATTCATTGAGCTAAGTTTCTACTAGGGGGAATGAGAGAGTGAGTCTTTTGGGATCAGATTCAGAGGTTTGTCTTGGGTATCCTCACTACTCTCAAAATCAATACCATGAAAGGTTGATTCTTCTGATTTCTCTTTAATTATCTCCTCAAGGGGGGTTTTATCAATGACCTCCACAATCTTTGCAACCATAGTCAGTTTAGAAAGCCTAGTAGACCTACTCTCCCCAGAGGAATTAGTTCCACTGTCCTTGGCTAGTTCACTATCATATATGTCGATAGCAATAGAGGGGGAAACATCAAGGTTGTTCTCTAGGAACATACAAAGCGCTTTACCTTTGCTGTTGATAGACTTAGGGATAACGCTTCCAAAGTTCATCAATGGTTTCTTGCCCTTGTCCATGGTAAGTTTTGGGCCAATGTCAATAACTAGGGCGGGTATCACAACCAAGATTAGGATTTTGTTTGTTGAAAGATAAGAGTAGGGCTTTGCATAAAGAAACAACATGCGAAGAGGATGACATGTTATCCTTTAATGCAATTCTTTTTTTGGATTTGCATAGTAGTGGAGGTTTTTGATCTTGGTCAATTGGGAAATTGTGGGGCAGGGTAGGGTTAACAACAAGCATATTCTCCAAACAAAAGCTGTAAATAGCACATATTAAACCCTAATGCAATGGACGATAAACCCCCTCAACTACATATTTACCCATAGAAGAGAAAAGAAATGATGGTTAACTTACTAGTTTGTGGTGCTTCAAATGTTTTAGGAGGGGGAAGTGATAGCCATGAACTGTCTCCCTTCCAAAGTGAAATATATGATAAGATGGTAGCTCACAACTCTCCATGGTGGAGGTAAACGATCCCTACTGAACCCATTTTTGTGCCTCTTCAAATTGTTAGGTAAATGATTGTTTTATCTTATTAGTATGTGATTAGTTACCTATGTATTTCATAGTAGATTACACTCTTATTTATATTTCATTTAAGTGACATGAATTTATGTTGATAAATATTTGTTATGTGTTATCATTTATATTTTAATTGCATGATTAAATAAAAAGAAATAAACTAAAAAAATATAATTATTTAAATCTAATAGAAGGAAACAATTAAAAGATTTTTTAAAATAATGTAGGATACAATAATAATTAATTATGTTTACTTTTGATTAATGTAGAAAGTTGTATCATAAAACTTGTCTAATCTTTTTAGCCAACTTTAAGTTGATTTATTTATACATAATTCATAACTATCTATTTACTTCATGGTTTGTTGTACATTTATTATAAATCAATTTTTGAGTTGAACCATTTTATATCAATTTTGTTTTATAAGAAATTGAGTTTTAAAACTATCTAAATAATGTAAGATTCCTAGTTAGATTCAATATTAAATTATGCTATTTTTTAGACTCAAATCATTGTAAGTTTATGAAGATTTATTGCTTCCTCTTAGGGTTCTTAAAGGGAAAATACTCATGTGAATTTTTCCTTCATGATGTCATGAATCATAATATTAACACGTTATTGGATTATCTTCACTTTTCTAGGGTTTTATGAATGGGGTTCCATCACACCCGCATTTGTTGTCATTCCTCCTTATCTTGAGTAGTGTTCCCTCATTTTTTTTAAAGATAGTTTGCCTTCATTTTGATTACATGTGCAAAAAAAATTATGCATAATTGATTATGATGGGTAGTGTAACCTTTAGTATCTAACTGTTGTACGTAAAAAAATGGGTAAATTATATTTATGCCCATTTATATATGTGTATATGGATGGGCATGCTAGAATCCTATGTGGGGTAGAGATCAATTATGATCTACTTCAATAATTTTAGTGTTATATGAAAGATATTTAATTGCCTTGGGTTCTTCTCAATTTTTTTTTTACAAGTTTGTATTATATTAGTTGTGCTTTAGTTACTATCTTCTATTCACAAACTATTTGGGGTTAAATATGAAAGGTTTCCTTCTAATTAAATTAGTTTGTTTGACTATTCTTCAATCATATTCCTACTACATTGAGATGATTTATATTGAATATCAAAGAGTTTTATTAATAGAGCTTAGCCTTGTTTTGTGTCAAGTCTTCCAAAATTATCACTAGTTAGGCTACAATGCTAGATAGTATTTTCTTGAAGCATTTTTTTTTAGAACTTCTAACAAATATGTCACTTGTAATATAAATATTTATTCTTTAATTTTCCTTTATTTACTATACCCACTAAGGATTATAAAAAAAATGCTAGCTACTAGGAGAATTCTAGTAGTCAAGAACCTTTGTAAGTACTAAGAAATGGAAATCCATCAAACATTTAATATACAATACTTACACTAGAACAAATAGGTAGAACCCACAATTAATCCTTGTTCCAACAACTTACTTCAATTTTATTGCTTTTTCCCTACTATTGAGTATACATAAATTCTCTATGAGTCCAAATGTTGATTGCTATGAAACTCCAACATAATGAGCAATTCAATCGACCAAAAGAATGGGCTCAAGAACAATATGCACAACTCCTTACCAAATACCATGTAACCACCCTAAACTTTTGTTATTTTTTAATATGATTATTTTAGTAGAAAAAATATCCAATAAAAATAAACTCGTAATCATATTATATGGTGACTCTCAAGAGGAAATGACTAGGAAGAATTTGGTCTCTCTTCAGGCTATTCAAGAGGAATTTAACAGTAGGCAGGAGAAGAAGAGACACCACATTGAGTTGTCTTTAGCCTTTGTGATGAAGTCGACTATTTCAAGGGTGAAGGCTACCTTGGAGTCTCATACTGTGTCATCTGGAAAAGGTTAAAATAAGTAGCTAGCTTTTTTTGAAGAAGGTAAAATTGTTGAGCCAGGACTAACAAAGCGAAAAAACCCCCACCAGGTAGGCCATTGGTTCGTTACTTCAATGGGTGATTTGGGTTCTATTTGGTCTTTGACTGTTTACTCTAGTTCTTAGTCTATTTTTTGTGGTTAGCTATAGCTTTTGTTCCTTTTTAATAGCTAGGTTTTCAATTGGGGTGCTTTCATTCCTCGTGAGACCCCTGGTTTATTTTGCTTATGTGGTTATGTAATGGTTTGGGCCTCTCCCATTTTTTATCTAATCAGAACTTGTAATCATATTATGAAGTAATTAATTATGATCTAACTTTAAATAAAATATATACAAAGAAAAATAATAAGTAAAACAAAATATTAATACTATTTTGACACAACTTTCATGTATCAGTTTAATTAATTGATAACTTTATACGAGAAAAAATTAATTATTAAATATGATGACATTGACATATTGTTATGGTTAAGTTGTGGTGTTGTTGTTCTTGCCATCAAGGTTCAAACTCTATTGGAGTGTTATTATTAAATATTCTAATTGGACTAATTGGGGATGAGGTCCTCATTTGTGACCTCATGGGTTCATAGCTATGAGCATTTGTATAAAATCTCTTTAGACATGAGATTAATTGTTCCTTTCTATGTGGGTTTACGTAAAGGTTCTTTTTGTTGATTATCTTCACCTCGATTTTCTGAGTTAATCAAAGGGAAAGTCATACATCAAAGATTAAGAAAAGGAAGTCGACACATAACAATTACATTTTCTTGAAGTAATTTAGGTATTAAAGTATTCCATAAAAAAATAACTCAAAATGAAATTTGCTCATGTAAACCTAACTAAATTTACTTAAAATTATAAATGGGATATAAATTCTAAATAAAATAATATTTTGATAATAAAAAATGTGATAGTTTGTCAAGTTTAAATAATAAAAATTAAAGTCTAATTGAATAAAAATTATTACTTTTCTTAATTATTAATATCAATATTATAATTTATAAAATAATAGTACACAGTGTGAAAAAGATAACTACTTTATAGATGTCCAATTACAATAATTGTTGAACTAATTTGATAAAAAACCTTATGTAAACATACTTCCATGAAAAATGCATTAATAAGATGTCTTTATACTAAAGAATTATTAGACACCATTACAATATAATTTTAGCAGAAAGTTTATTTCCTTAAGACAAACTTTAAATTAAATTTAATTGAAATCAACATTAATGGGTCCTAAAAGAATACAAGTCAGGGCTGCACAGTTCTTGTGGCCCCAAGAACATAATTTGAAAGACACAATTCCATGTGTACATGCCTCCCTTGAAATGTAACAAAAATTCAGGCAAAACAATAACTATCTTGTAAGCCATACACGATATAAGACAACCCCCCCATTTGGTGTACTCCATCTGAAAAGCAAAGGCACCTTGGATTCTCTAATCAATCACAAAACCAAACAACGATAACTCTGGACTATAGTGAACTACAAAGCTAACACTTGAAGACTTCTATTAGCGCAAAAAACTGAAGGCAACCTTATGATCTTGTAGCTTTTAAATCCCCCCTTCTCAAATAAAGACTTAAAACTCATCTTCTGTTCTCTCTCTTCCACCAATGGTACAACCCATCATACATTAATCCAATTTCCCTCATGCCCATGACTTCCTTTTTATCAATAACCATGTCAACAATTAACAGCTTCCCATGCTCTGCTATTGCCTCGTAGCTCTTCTTCAGCAATTTCACACAGTGCTCATGCAAAATACACTGCAAACACAACCCTAGCCTTTACAACAGCTTATGACAACTAATCTAAACAGTTTAGGACTTATCACAAGAGTTGTCCAGATATACCTTAAAGAAAAGTGCATCTGCAGAGGGAATTTGGTCGAACATTCCCTTCCCCCCCCCACCAAAATGCTATACTCTGTAACATTAGATGACAGTCAGAAACTTACAAAAAGTGTTAAGATATGCTGTAAATGATGGAGTGACAAGGTTAATTGTGGACCATGTATAGGAGGAGCAGTCTGTATGACATGAGGGAGATCGAAATTAATGGCATGAATATGTGGGTATTCTTTGATGATTGTAGACAAAGAAAACCCCGTCCCTCCTGCAACATCTACAAGGCTTTTCACATTGTTAAACCCATTGTATGTCTTCAGCAGTGCAGGCATGACATCTTGAGACTGACAGGCCATGCCTCGGGATTGTTGTTTAGATAATCCCACAGACTAGAGCCGCCATTAATGACTGTGGTCTCTTCAGTGAAGATGCCCATGCAAGCCAAAACCCTATTGGCCTCGGGATTGTTGTTTAGATAATCCCACAGACTAGAGCCGCCATTAATGACTTTGGTCTGTTCAGTGAAGATGCCCATGCAAGCCAAAAACCTCATAATTCTAGCCAGGTAATCTATGTGGGTAGATTTGTTACTGGAGGCAGAGATATATGAAGCAATTTCTTTCTACAGAGAGAGGATTTTCATAGCCATGGATGGCAATTATGTGAGGAATGTTGAGTAAAATGGCAGCTTGAAGAGCCATGGCTTGGTTGCTACAAGCATTAATTCATAAAGTTGGAAATGTGCTTCCATATTTGAAGTGCTTGTAGAAGCCATGTTTGCCTCTGTTGAATACATGTTAAATCAATTTATAGAAAATCTTTAGAGTTGGGCATACCAATCAACTTTATCTTGTTTATGATAGGTTAGTGTGGAAATTTTTTCTTAAAGACCAAATGGACAAGTCTCTAATTTATAATTGCTAGAATGGAAAATGAATTAGTAAATGATCATTCAAACTCTGTCTTTTTGGTTTGTATATTTATTGTCAAGGTATCCTATTATTTTTTATTATTTCTTTGTCTTAGAATATTTATTGTCAAGGTACCAAATTATTTCTCTCTTAGAATATTTGTTGTGAAGAAAGTGTGAGGTGATTATATTGAATGCATAGGAGGGCTATCATGTCAAGATCATAGTTGACACGTGGGTGTTGAAAATGTAGATACATCATTTAGATAATATCAATGAATAATAACAATAGTAGGTTTCAAAAAGATATATTTGAAGATTCGAGTTATATTACATATAATTTAGATCAAGTATTAAAATATATTGATCCATTATTATTAGACAAAACCCTTTTTTTTACTAATTCATTAATAACATCTTCAGAGTTGAACATGTTCTAATAGGCATATCTGTCAACTCCCACATGCTTATGATGAGGTTAGTGTGGCGGAATTTTCATTAAGACCAAATAGAAAAGGCTCTAATTCATAATGAGTTTAGTGTTTATTATACATTGATATTATGATTATATTCTAAATGATGAAATTTTATTAAGACCAAATGGAAAAGCCTTTACTTAATAAAATCATTTATTTTATTAATTGATTGATAACATTTCAAAGATGGGCTCGTTTTGATATGCATACCAGACGACTTTCACATGTTTATGATGAGGTTAGTGCGTCAATTTTTTCATTAAGACCAAATGGAAACTGAATTAGTAAAATGATCATCTAGCCAAATTTTTTAAACAAAATTGGATGAATGGATATGTAAATTTCTTATTTTTTGGTTTGTATATCTATTGTCAAGATATCAAATTATTTCTTTGGCTTGAGTATATATTATCAAGATATGTTATAATGTCAAGTGTGAGGTGACCATGTCCAATGCATAGGTTGGCTATCATGTCAAAACCATAGTTGGTAAATGGGTGTTGACAATGTAGATATAGAATTTAGAATATAATCATAATATCAATGAATAATATTAGCAGTAGGTTGTTAGATTCAATGACAGTCCCACAGACACTGAGAGGGGGGGATGAATCAGTGTCTAACCGGTGGTTGGAATATTTAAACTTATTAATAATTTTGCCACCCAAAATAGTGTACCGGTAAACAAGAATTAATGCAGTAAACATAAATAATAGACACAACATAAAAACACACCATAACACAAGATATTTTAACGAGGAAACCCGGCGTGGGAAAAACCTCGGTGGGATTTGTGACCCACAATATTTACTCACTGGCCAATGAATAAATACTACTTACAATAGGGGCCTGCACATACAAGGAGACCAATAGCCTAGAGCTCACTACTCAAAGAAGAGTCTCACTGACTACAAAATGGATTATTAAATCCAATACAATGTACTGCTCAAAATAACATCTCTAATGCCAAATTCAGTACCGGTTTAAGCTTAGATAGATACCATAACCAAATACCTTCGTCGCTACTAAACAACTATCTTCTACCATACATCTCTATTCCTCATTCATTCATTCATTCCTTACAAAATGATCTATAAGATCTCATACATATATGAGTCTTTTACAATATACCATGTTGGCTTACAAAAGATAATTATATTTACAAAACAATTCATATAAACAAAACTTTATCCCATGTCGGCTGGAGTGCCGGTATGCTTTGTTGCCGATGTAATCTGAATGTCGGTGTAAGCGCCTACCGGTGTATGATATATGTGATGCCGGTGCATGTAGATACCTATTGCCGGTTGGTTGCCATCAATGACAACATCAACTATTCTCATAAGAGTGTAGGATGCCAACAATCTCCCCCTTTGGCATTGATGGCAACACTCATGAGAAAAATCCAAAATTGTTCTCCCAAAACTGAAATCCAAAAAGATGTGCTCCCCCTAAGCAAATTATCTCCTCTGTACATGCATTTTTCTCTCCACTACTCCCCCTTTGACATCAATGAAAAAGGATGTCATAAATAATCAAAAGAGTACAAAAATGCTACCTCAAGGTCTGTAACCGGTTGGTTACTATCTGAAAGATGTCCGCCAAAACTAGGTTTAAACTCTGCATAAACTTGTTGCTGTCATTTAGAGTTGTCTCAGTCAGCTGGATCATATTGGTGAGATAGTGCATTTGCTGCTCCAGGGATTGCTCTCCTTGAATTGTTGCCTTAGATAATTCAACTCTTTGAGTAATAAGATTGTCCAATTTTGAACCAAGTTTACTTTTGAGTTCTCGGGCATTGGACCTTATCCTTGCCTTCTCTTTCTCAAGTTTCTCCAACTTCTCCTCAAAAACTGCCATTTCCTGCTCAAAAACTGATATAAGTCCAGATGACCCTATTATATTATCCGCAATGTCATCAATTTCCTTTTGTGTCTTTTTGATCTCCTCATCAATGTCCTCTGTCAAACAGTGAGGTTTACATGCTTCTCTATATAACTCCTTATACTCCAAAATTGTAGAATTAAGTACCGGTAAAAGTGTATCCAAGTGATCGGTACATTTCTTTATGGTGTTCTCCAAGAATGTGTTTTTCTCTTTGTCAACTCTCTCCTTAATGGTATCCTCATTCACTTTATCTATGGTTATTACATTATCAACAATGAATTTGGAAAATGTGTCCAATTTACCTAAAGAATCATTAATGTGATCTATCTTACAATTAGGGGCAATCATCTTCAGAATAGGTAAGGTGTTATCAATTGCCTTAAATGCTAAGGCATTGCAATCAGTTATCCTTTTAATGGAATCCAATAGAACCTCTGTGATGTTAGTGGGTCTGAATACATCTGTAGATGTGCTCGGTTCTGCTGTAGGATTCTTCTCAATAGATGTTTGAACATTTACCTTCACTACATCCTCTTTATTTCCATCAGATGCATCCACTTTACTTATATTTTCTTTCGGTGGATCTGTCTGTGTCTGTACCTCTACCTTTAATGGTTTCTCATTTTGATTAAGTTCCTCTGCAACTGTCAGTTTCCCAGACTCAACATGAACCTCTGCCTCAGATTGTTTCTCTGTCTGTACCACTGCCAGTTTCTCAGATTCTGGTGGCCCTGTGCTAGTTGTCTTGTCCTCTGTTGGTTTCTCGGTCTCCGGTTGCTCTGTTTGAACCGGTATCTCAGTTTTTTGAGAGTCAATAGTCTGTGCCGGTTTCTCTGAAATCTTGTTGTCCTCAACACTATCTGCCTTAACCTCTGCAGTCTCTTTGTCCACAACAATGTTTATATTCTGTGCATCCACATTCATTGTAAAAAGTATCTCAAACTCTGGGTTAGTATCATCATGAGTTATACCTTCAGTAGCTATATTCGATGGATTAGCTGTATGAACCAGTGATGTTGAGGTTAAAGGAGAGGTGTCCTGAGCCGATGGAGGGATGCTATCTATTATTTTTATAGAAGGTACACCACCTATTTTACCTTTTCTTTTGTCTTTCTGATATACCTTGAATGTCTTCTCCACTTTCGGTTTGTTTCTTTCCTCTTGCTTTTCCTTCTCAACAAATAATATGTCCCATTTATCTATAGTCTCATCTGCAATTTCTTTTAACCTTCCAGCCATCAGGCTCACTTGTCGGTGTCCACTGACAAATACTGATCGGTTAGCTTCAGATATAAGCTCATCTATCTCTTCTCTATAATTTACTGGATTTACAACCAAGAGTATGTTAGGAATCCCATAGATAATGAGAGGGGGGGGGGGGGTGAATCAATATCTAACCGGTATATAGAATTTCTTAACTTAAAACATGCAGAACATAATATAACAGTGTACCGATATGCAAGAAATAATGCAATAAACAGAATCAAGAACATCCACATGAAAAGCACACCATAACACAAGGTTTTAACGAGGAAACCCAGTGTGGGAAAAACCTCGGTGGGATTTGTGACCCACAATATTCACTCACTGGCCAATAAGAGAATATTACTTACAATAGGAGCTTGCACATGCAGGAAGGCCAACTGCCTAGAGCTCACTGCTCAATGGGAAGTCTCACTGACTTACAATGAGGATTATACAAATCCAATATCTTGTACTGCTTTACAATAGCATCTTCAATGCCTGATCCAGTACCAGTTGCTGCTCTGCTGCTTACATAAACCCCTTAACCTATATTTCGCATAATAGGTCTGCCTAATATTTTTCTTTTATACTTATATATCCTTTATCAAATGTCTACAATGATCTCTTTTATATATAAGAGTCATTTTACAATTTGCCAAGTCAGCTTACAAAGTTTTACAATAATAAACAAAATATAATATAACAAAATCCTGTCGGCCTCTGTGCCGGTATACTTCATTTCTTCTGTGTCGGTGCCGGTGTCCTGAGTGCCGATGTAGAGTGTGATCTGTTGATGCCGGTATAATGCCTTTGCCGGTGCCATAGGATTGCAAGGTTGCCATCAATGACAAAACCTTCAATCACATACAATGTCTCATTGGAGTGTGCATATGCCAACAATCTCCCCCTTTGGCATTGATGGCAACACTCATGAGAAATTTCAAAAAATGATCCAAAAATGTTACCAAAGAAATGTGCGTGCTCGCCCTGAGCATATGATTCCTGTGATATTGAATTTTCTCATCCCACTACTCCCCCTTTGGCATCAATGACAAAGGTTGTCAAGATGTCAGTAGAGTTTGTAGTTTCAACCTTGTAACTGGGTGGTTACAATTTGAAAAAGATCTCCCAAAATCAAGTTTATACTATCCATAAACTTCTTGCTATCCTTTATTGCTGTCTCTATTCTCTTCACTGTACCGGTGAGATGCTGCAAATGCTTTGCCGGTGTTTTCTTTCCTTGTATTAGTGCCTCAGATACTTCCTTCCGTAGTGATGCTAGATAGTCCAATCTTGGACTTAGTTTTGATCTCAAATGCTTTGCCTTATTCACTATTCTTTCTTTCTCTCTTTCCAATTTAAGTAATTCTTCTTCAAAATTTGTTATCTTTTCCTCAAAAACTGATAGTGTACCAGGTGAGTTGACAAAACTATTTGCAAGTTTATTGATCTCATCCTGTACCTTGCTCATCTTCTTGTCTATATCTACAGTCAAAAAGTTTGTTTTACAGGTATCTTTGTACAGATTTTTGTACTCTTTTAATAAATTACATAATTCCGGTAGAAGTGTGTCAAAATCTCTGTTACACTTCTTTATTTGGTCATCAAAGAATTTCTGTTTTTCAACTTCTACTTTATCCTTTAATGACTCTTCCTTTAGTTTCTCAATGTTTTCTGTGATATATTTACACAGTGTATCAAGTTGTCATAAATAATCTTTATTGTCTATATTACAGTTAGGAGCAATTACCTTCAAAATTGGTATGGTATCATCAGTTGCCTTGTAAGCTTGTGAGTTGCAGTCAATTATCTTCTTGATTGAATCTAATAGTACCTCAGTCACATTAGTTGATTTGTAGCCTGATGATGAATCAACAATCTGAGTACTGGTGGAAGTAACCAAGCTTGTATTGACCTCTGGTAGGTCTGTTTGTGTTTGCATTTCTTTAAGCAATGGTTTTTCTACTTCACTAGTTGTCGGTGGTACTGTTTCCTTATGTACCTATTCTTGTTGCTGTTGATCCTATTCCGGAGCCTTTTGCTCTGTTTGTTTCTCTGTTTGTTGTATTTCCTCAGTCCGAGTATGAGTTTCTACCTTTTGCTCTTTGCCTTCTGCCGGTTTCTCCTGTGTGTTATCAGTTTCCTCAGCTATCGGAGGCTCACTAGCCATATCCGTATTATCAGTTGTATCTTTGTCTACCACAATGTTGATCTTTTGAGTATCAACACCCACAGTATATAAGACTTAAGGATTAGGATTATCATTCTCTACATCCATACTCTTAGTTGTCGGTTGATCTTCTGTAGCTATTGTTTTTACTGGTGGAGTAATTAGAGGAGGTGGGGGTATGTTGTCTCTAACCTTGATACTAGGTGGTCCACCAACTTTACCTTTACCTTTGTCTCTATCTTTCTGATAAACTTTTATGGGTTTGGGGTTCCTATATTCTTCTTGTTTTTCTTTCTCAACTAGGAATATATCCCATCCATTTTCTGTCTCCTCAGTCACCTCATTAATTCTTCCAACCATTAAAGCAATGTGCCGGTGTGCAGTAGAAAATACTGTCCGGTTGGCTTGAGCAATTAGGCCATCAATTTCTTTGGGTGAGTTTACCAGATAAACAACAAGTAGCTTTTCAATCTGTATTTTCTTATCTAGTTCTATTACTGCTTGTCTTTTTGCTTCTAGTCTTTTAAATAGCTCATATGGAATTTCATTGACTACTTCCAGCAAAAACTTCTTATACATATCCATATGCAATATAACACCATTTTCAACTTGTTCTTTTTCATCAGCTGTTAAGGTGTCATATACTTTCTCTATGTTCTTCAATTTACCTTCCTCTGTAATTTCATTCAGCAGTATATCAAGAGGGGCCAAGTCTTTGTTTGTCCTCTTCTTCTTTTTGGGTGTCAGTTTCTTCTTCTTTGGTGTAGCCTTTCTTACCGAAGATCTCACTGCTTGTTGCTTTTGTCTTGTCCTCCTGGGTGAGGGTGTGGTTGCCGGTGAGGGATCTCTTTTTCTTACAACTCTTTTGAAAGTTGCAGGCATGTCACTCCCTGAAGAAGTACCTACCGGTGATAGGTGAGTTTCAGGTTGTGGAGCTGCTAACTCATTGTCTGTTATACCCGTTTTCTTCAACACATCTTCTTTGATGGCTTTTGCTTGTCTAGAACCTTTCCTTACAACTGCCTCAACCTTTTTCACTCTTTTCTTTGATTGTATTTGGCTTTCAATAATTTCTGCACTACCAAATACTTCTTCCTTAGGTTCTCTGGGGGCTTCTAGAAGTGCTTTAGCATATGTTTCAATTATATGATCATCTGTTTCATAGCCCATCTCGGTTACCCAAACTGTCCCAGGGATGACTGCTTCCATCTAGATTTCATCTTTCTTGATTACAAAGCATATTTCATCTTTGTATTTGTCGACAATCTTTTGTGATAACTTGATTCTTTTCTTCATTTTGGCCTTTAATGCTTGAAAGAAGTCATGAATATTGTTTTCCTTGTTTTCTCCCATGTTATTGAATAGTTTTGTTAACTATTTGCCTACCGGTATATCATATCCAAGTTCTTTGTAGCCTATACCAGGAACCTGTTTGGTTATGTGTAGCATCATACATACTAACAAATTTCCAAACCTGAAAGTTCCTTTCTTGTCCTTCTTAATCTTTCCAAGGTTGTCAATTAATTCATATTTTAACCACTCACATATATCAATCTTTGCATTGTTTGTGACCATATCATAAGCACTCTTAATGCATAAACTTGAAACTGAATTGAGTCTATTTGCATGAGTAGTTTTATACCCTAATATCATGTTGATAAATCTCACATTAATGTCTGTTACATCATTAACTCTTAGGGACCTCTTGTCAAATGTTGCACCAGTTAGGTTTGTAACTAGGTTATTGGATACCTTCTTGGTTTTATCTGGCATTTTACTGATGGTCGGTAACCCTATGACAGCTTTCACAATTTCCTTAGTGATTTTGTGGACTGCATCTAACTAGAAAAATTCACCATGTACCCTGCTTAAGACTATCCTAATCACATCCTTGGGGAATTTAGGAATGATAAGGATCTCTGTAAATCCCAGGGTCTCAATGATCTTGTGGTCATCTTTTACATTGCCGGTTTTATCACATATCACAGTTTTAAACATGGTTTTAATTTCTTCATCTCTTAGTTCCTCAATGTTGCAGTGGATGTACATTCTGGGGTCTTCAACATAAACAACTCCCTTAGGAATTTGAGAAAAAGCACCTAAGGTATCATCTTTCTTTGCTACCTCGGGAACTAACTGAAATACGGGCCTAGGTCTTTTTATCACTTCAACAATAGTAGGGTTTGCTATATATTCAATTGTAGAGGTGGATGCCATGATTAAATACCTTTTACTGCCTTTGGGATGGATGATTGCTTGGAGTGTTTTTGCTTCTTTCTCGAAATGCCTTAGCTTGGAATCTTCACGCTCTTCGTAGGTTTGAAATCTCGGTGAAATGAAATGGAGCCAAAACCTTGATTTTATAGTGTCTTTCCATCTACCACATTAATTGCATGCCGGTTAAGTATTCACTTAACATTGTTTGCCGGTAATAAGTGATTTTCAACTTCTTATCTCTAACTAAGGGAATAATAGCACATGTGTCAATAGATTGCCAAACCCTCAAAGAAACTTTCTTCAATTAGATGAAGAACTTCTTGCCGGTGGAGCACTGCTCTATCCTTCCGGTGAAGCATTACTCTATTCTGCCGGTGAAGCATTGGTTTGTTCTACTGGTGGAGGAGTATTCCCAATATTTAGATCAACTTTTCTAATCCATTGTTTTGAGAATTCTTGCTTAACCTCTTCAACTTTTTCTTTACCTTTCAAGCTAGAACTTTTGTTGTCAATTTGTTGTCAATTTGTTGTCTATCGGTGTTCCTTTACTTCTACAGAATTTAGCAATATGCCCAATCTTGTTACATGCATAACAAGTTACATTATTCTTCTGAATAGCTTTCCCATAACCTATGCCGGTTTGTGTTCTGCATTGATTAGATAAATGTCCAAATCTTCCACAAACATAACATCTCACATTCATTCTGCAGTTTTCAGAGTTGTGAGCAACTTTGTTGCATTTAGAACATTGACCGGTCGGTGTGTTGATATTCTGATAATTTCTAGATCTACATTCATTTGCTCTATGACAATACTTATTACAGTTAAAGCATTTTCCATTGAATTTATAAGCATTAGGTTGTCTTACCGGTTTGCCGTGACCCTGAGTATTTGCAGTATCGGAGCTTTCACCAACTTCAAAGCCAATTCCAGATGTGTCACCTTTAGGTTTTTGATTCTTTAGTAAGGTGCCAAGTTCCTCTGAGCTTTTCTTGATTTTTTCTTTATGTTGATTTGCAGTTTCTAGTTCTCTTTCTAAGACTTCTTTTTGTCTCATCAGTTCATTTGAATCATTTTGAGTATGCATCAGATCTGTCTTCAACATGTCATTTTCATAGCTAAGTCTTGAGTTCTCATTTGTTGCATCACTTAGTCTTCTGGTCAATTCTTCTTCATTCTTCTTCCTATCCTTAATTTCTTTGCAAAATCTCATAGTCATATCCTGCATCTCATTCTTTGTTGTCATGTTCTCTTGTTTCAACTTGCTTATCATATCATTAAGTGATTCATTTTCATCATTTTCATTTTGCAATTTTTCACAAAGTTCTCTTCTCTTATTTCTTGCAACAGTAAAATTTTCTTGAAGTGCCTGAATGATATCCTGAGCTACCCTTAAATCATCTTCTAGTTTGATATTTTTCAATTTCTCTATATCATAGTCTGAAAGAGCTCCTTGCAATTGCTTCATCAGATTTTCCATCTTTACCAGTGTCAAGATCTCCCTCAAGCTGTTAGGCTTTTGAAAATAGAGGACCAAGCTATGATACCAATTGTTAGGAATCCCACAGATACTGAGAGGGGGGGGGGGTGAATCAATATCTAACCGGTATATAGAATTTCTTAACTTAAAACATGCAGAACATAATATAACAGTGTACCGATATGCAAGAAATAATGCAATAAACAGAATCAAGAACATCCACATGAAAAGTACACCATAACACAAGGTTTTAACGAGGAAACCCGGTGTGGGAAAAACCTCGGTGGGATTTGTGACCCACAATATTCACTCACTGGCCAATAAGAGAATATTACTTACAATAGGGGCCTGAACATGCAGGAAGGCCAACTGCCTAGAGCCCACTGCTCAATGGGAAGTCTCACTGACTTATAATGAAGATTATACAAATCCAATATCTTGCACTACTTTACAATAGCATCTTCAATGCCTAATCTAGTACCGGTTGCTGCTCTGCTGCTTACATAAACCCCTTAACCTATATTTCGCATAATAGGTCTGCCTAATATTTTTCCTTTATACTTACATCTCCTCTATCAAATATCTACAATGATCTCTTTTATATATAAGAGTCATTTTACAATTTGCCAAGTCAGCTTACAAAGTTTTACAATAATAAACAAAATATAATATAACAAAATCCTGTCGGCCTCTGTGCCGATATACTTCATTTCTTCTGTGCCGGTGCTGGTATCCTGAGTGCCGGTGTAGAGTGTGATCTGCTGATGCTGGTATTACCAACGCCATAGGATTGCAAGGTTGCCATCAATGACAAAACCTTCAACCACATACAATGTCTCATTGGAGTGTGCATATGCCAACAAAGTGCTTCAACTTTCAACTTCTTGTCTAGTTCCATCACAGATAGCCTTTTAGCTTCTAATCTCAAATATAAATCATTAGGTAAATCATCAATCACTTCTATCAAAACTTTCTTGTATATATCCAAGTGTAGGATAATGCTTTCTTCAATGATTTGTTTTTCATAATCTTTAAAAGAATTATACCATTTATTTACATTTACCAGATTACCTTCTTGTGTAATCTCATTCAGTAAATCATCCAGTGTGGGGGTAACCAGTGTCTGTTTCTTCTTTAGTGTAAGCTTCTTCTATGGTTCCCTAACTGCCTATTGCTTTTTCCTTAGTGTCCTTGTTTTTTTAGGTGAAGGAGATGGTACCGACGGGGTCTTCCTTTTCCTTTCCACTATCTTAAACTCATCAGCCTTGCCACTATCAGTATCAGAAGATGTTATGCCCGGTGAAACATGTGCTTCAGGTTGCAGTCCTTGAAGCTCACTTGCTGATATACCACTGATATTCATGACACTTTCTTTGATTTCTTGGGCCTTCTTGGAGGCATCTCTGATAAACTTTTCTCTTCTTTTTGTCCTCTTCTTCATAGATACATTACTCTCAATGGTTTCTACACTACCAAAGAATTTCTTAGATGGCTCCCTTGGTGCATCAAGTAGAGCTTTAGCATATGCCTCCAGAACAGATAGGTCTACCTCATAACCCATCTCAGTAACCCAAATAGTTCTAGGGCTTACTACTTCCATCCAAGTTTCATCTCGCTTAATGACAAAACAAATTTCCTTGTCATAATTATCAATTATGTTCTGTGGTAGTCTCTCTCTTGGTCTCATCTTAGTTTGAAATATTTTGAAGTGGTTTGTAATGTTCTTATCACAGTTAATGCCCATACCGGTGAAAGGTTCCTGTATCTATTTTCCTATCAGGATGTCATAACCAAAATCTTTGTGACCTATGCTAGGTATCTCTTTGGTAAAGTACATTATCAAGCATACTAGAAGGTTTCTAAAATGGAAAGTACCTTTCTTATCTCCCTTAATCTTCTTTAATTTATCAATTAGTTCATCTTTAAGCCATTCACGCACATCAATCTTAGCATTATTGTTCACCATCTCATATGCACTGTGAATACAAAGGCTAGAAACAAAATTTAGTCTATTTGCATGTGTTGCTTTATATCCCAGTACCATACTCACATATTTCACATTTATATCCTTAACATCATTCACTCTAAGTGACCTGTTATCATATGTGGCTCCGATTAACTCCATAACTCCCTTGTTAGGTATTTTCTTGGTTTTATCAAGCCTACTACCGGTTGAAGGTAAACCAGTAACTGCCTTAATGGCTTCCTTGGTCATTTTGCAAGCTGAATCTAACCATATGAAATCTCCATGGACTCTGCTTAATACAAGTCTTACAACTTCCTTTGGAAATTCAATAATGTTCAGAATCTCTACAAAACCTAAGTCTTCCACAATCTTATGTTCAAGTTTAATCACACCATTTCCATTGGTAATAACCTCATTAAATATATTCTTTAAATCCTCAGTCCCTAGGTTTTCTATGTTGCAATGTATGTAGATTCTAGGGTCTTCTGCAAATGCTACACCCTTCGGAATTTTCGAAGAAGCTCCAACAGAATCATCCTGCTTTGCAATCTCGAGGATAATCTTAAACACAGGTGTAGGGCATTTGACATTTTCAACAATGATAAGTTTTGTAATAAACTCAAGAACAAAAGATGAGGTTGCTATTATGATAAATACCTCTTAACTGGAGTTCTATGAATCCCTAAAAAATCACTCCGCAGCTCTACCTTAGAATTCCCTTGCTCAGTTTCACGCTCTCTGATGTTTGAATGCTCGGTGAGTCGAATAGAGGGATTCCCGGTGTTATATAATGAAATATCTTTCAACAACCGCATTAAATGCTCGCCGGTTAAGTGAAAACTTAACACACCTGCCGGTAAAGAAGAAATGTATCTTCTCACCATCAACCGAGGGTAGAATGCATGATTTTCAACTTGCTGCAATACCCCCTAAGGATTATTCCTCAATTATATGAAGAATCTTCTACCAGTGGAGGGTTACTTTGTTCTACCCATGTAGAGATAGATTCATCAACTTTCTGATCACCCTTCTTAATCCATTGTTTTGAAAATTCTTGCTTTACTTCATCTACCTTTTCTTTGCCCTTCAAACTAGATCCTTTCTTGTTTGCCGGTATAGTCTTTCTTCTGCAAAGTTTTGCAATATGTCCAATCTTGTTACATGGATAACAATTTACATTATTCTTCTGAATATTCTTTCCATATCCTTGACCAGTTTATGATCTGCATTGATTAGATAAATGCCCAAATCTTCCACAAACATAGCATTTCACATTCATTATGCAATTTTCTGAATTATGACCAACTTTGTTGCATTTAGAACATTGACTGATGGGTATGTTTGTATTATGATTATTTCTAAATCTACATTGATTTGCTCTATAACCACATTTGTTGCAATTGAAACATTTCTCATTAAATTTATAAGCATTAGGTTGTCCTACCGGTTTGTTCCGATCTTGATTATTTGCAGTATCAAAACTTTATCCATGTTCAAATCCAAGTCCATTTGTATCTCCATCAGGCTTTTGTCTTTTTAGCATGTCATCAAGCCTTTCTAAACTTTTCTTGAATTTGTCTTTGTGTTCATTTGCAGTAACCAACTCATTTTCCAGAATTCCAGCTTGTCTTGTAAGTTCCTCCTTATCATGTTGCATGTGAATTAGATCTGTCTTTAACATATCATTTTCATGACCAAGTCTCAGATTTTCATTTCCTGCATCATTAAGTCTCCTAGTCAAGTCTTCTTCATTCTTCTTCCTATCTTCAATATCCTTGCATAACCTCATAGTCATATCTTGCATTTAATTCTTCATATTAGTGTTCTCTTGCCTTAACTTATTTGCAATGTCTCTAAGAGTTTCTTTTTCATGATCATCATTCTGCATCTTCTCATGAAGTTCTTTTCTCTTATTTTGTGCTATAACCAGATTTTCTTGAAGTCCTTTAATGAATTCCTTAGCAATCCTCAGATCGTCTTCAAGTTTGATATTCTTCAACTTTTCTACATCAAAATCTTCAAGAGCTCCTTCCAACTATTTTCTTAAGTTCTCCACATGTATTGGTTTCAGAATCTTCCTCAAGCTGTTAGGCTTTTGCAAATAGAGGACCAAGATCTGATACCAATTGTCAGATTCAATGACAGTCCCACAGACATTGAGAGGGGGGGGGGGGGGGGTGAATCAGTGTCTAACCGGTGATTGGAATATTTAAACTTATTAATAATTTTTTCACCCACAATAGTGTGCCGGTAAACAAGAATTAATGCAGTAAACAGAAATAATAGAGACAAAATAGAAACACACCATAACACAAGATATTTTAACGAGGAAACCCGGTGTGGGAAAAAACTTGGTGGGATTTGTGACCCACAATATTTACTCACTGGCCAATGAATAAATACTACTTACAATAGGGTTTGCATATGCAGGGAGGTCAATAGCCTAGAGCTCATTGCTCGAAGAAGAGTCTCACTAACTACAAAATGGATTATTAAATCCAATACAATGTACTACTTAAAACAACATCTCTAATGCCAGGTCCAGTACCGGTTTAAGCTCAGATAGATACCATAACCCAAAACCTTCGTTGCTAGTAAACAACTATCTTCTACCATACATCTCTATCCCTCATTCATTCATTCCTTACAAAATGATCTATAAGATCTCATACATATATGAGTCTTTTACAATATACCATGTCAGCTTACAAAAGATAGTTATATTTAGAATACAATTCATATTAAAAAAACTTTATCCCATGTCAGCTGAAGTGCCGGTATGCTTTGTTGCTGATGTAATTTGAATGCCGATGTAAGCGCCTGCCGATGCCAGTGAATGATATATGTGATGCCGGGTGCATGTAGAAACCTATTGTTGGTTGGTTTCCATCAATGACAACATCAACTATTCTCATAAGAGTGTAGAATGCCAACATAGGTTGCATAAATTTATATTTGTGTAGTGTTGTAAATTGTACACCCTTGCTAGGGTGGTACAATTCCACATTTAGCTTAGCACTTGCCTTAGTGTGTTTGCATCTTGCATTGTAATTCATCTTTAAGCATTTAATTAATTAATTAAATTAAATCTAAAGTCATATTTTATCACTTCACACATCATAAAATTGGGCCCTTTACCCTAAGTGTGCCCCTTTTTATTTTTTTTCCTCCAATAAATCATTTAATCATAAACCCTAATTATGTCATATTTCAACCTTTAAGGCCCGATTTCGCATATCAAAACACCTCAAAATCAGCTGTAACTTTGGGATTCTCTCTAATATCATCATATCTAACGACCTTGAAAATTTGGTGAAAAGTTGGTCAGACCGTGGTGGGAGTGCACATGGTCCTCAACTTTTTTTTTGAAATTTCGGGAGCATAATTCTATGATATTATGATGCTTAACCCCAAAAAATTGGTGGAAAATCCAGTTCCTAGGTCGGCCTAAACATGAAATCAAGTTGAAATTAAGATCTAGGGTTTCATACATAAGAGCTCTCTTTCTTCATTTGAAGGAAACTAAGATCTATCTATCTATCGGATCTAAGAATCTAAGAGCAGGGTTTTGGAGCACAAGGAACCTTGTATGTAGTGAAAGAGAAGCCTATGTGGAGTCTTCAACAACATTCAACAATATTTCATCAAGCATTCATCATCAATTAGGAGCCTTGAAGACATTGAAGAGTAATAGGAGATCTAGTGGCAATATCTCTCCCTTGGGGATTGTTTTAGGTGCAGAAACAGGCGTCTGGAAGCAGTTTCAAATTAGGAAAAGGCACTGGAACCACCCAAAAGTCTCAAAATTTCAGAAAATTGTCAAGGACAGGGGCGTGGCGCTTTGGTCCCCCTCAAAATTAGTCATTTTCAATAGGTTTTAGCTTTAGGACCTTCAGATTCCATCTCTCCAATTACAACTCTCTGTCAGATCATCAGGGACAATGGTGTGTCACCCTGGTCCTGGTCAGTTTGGCTTAATTTGTAGCATCAGGTACACATCCAAAATCCTCCCCCTTTCATGCTTTTAGTATCTCAGTTTCAGATCTGCAAGTTTGTGCAATTTCAAGTTCATTTATGCTTCATTCTTCATCTCCTAGTCTAGTTGATCAATCAAACCCTAGTTTTTCTCATCATTTGTAACAAGAGGAATAGAAACCCTAAGAGGTAATCCTTGGCTCTCTCTTTCTCACAAGAAGTAGTCAAAGTGATCTATCTCCCTAGGCTCTTTCGTATTCCCAATATGTTGGCAAAAGTGGGATTAGGTCCTAGTCACCCGATCTTGCTTTTTCTGCCTCCACAATTTGAATATTTAAATTATATTACATTTAATTTGGATCAAGTAATAAAATCTATTTATCCATTTTCGTTAGACAAAATCATTCATTTTATTAGTTCATTGATAAAATCTTCAGAGTGGGCATGTTCTAATAAACATACCAATTAACTTTCTTATGATTATGATGAGGTTAGTATGGCAAAATTTTCATTAATACTAAATGAAAAAGTCTTTAATTCATAATGACTAGAATGGAAAATGAACTAATAAATTCAAGATATATTATAATGAAGCGATCATACTCAATGCATATGCGCCATAAACTTTCTCATGTTTATGATGATGCTAGTATGACAAAAAAAATTCATTAAGACCAAATGAAAATGTATTTAATTTATAATAAGTAGAATAAAAAATGAACTAATTAAATCAAAGATATATTATGTAAGTGTGAGGGGATCATACTCAAGGCATATGCTCCATGACTATCTTTTGTTGCTATGACAACCATGAAAGCCATCTTTTCTATTTGCTACCCGATGATAATTTATTAAGGTCTACAACAACACCAATGATAGATGAGGAATAGTAAAATGGGCTTTGACAAAATGACAAAGTCTATTAGTCATTTATGATGAATTTAGTGTGGCAAAAATTTCGTTTTGACAAAATGAAAATTTCCTTTTGACAAAATAGGAGACAAGTTTGATCCCCTCGAATGGTCATATCTGTGTTTTGAATGGTCACGTTTGTAATGTTTAGAGGCAGTCCATTCAATTATTTCTCATTCTTTAACACTATAATGAATAAAAGACATGTATGTTTATGTCATGCATTTTTTCTTAGTATTGTGAAGGGAAAATGATTTTTTCTTTTAAGTGTATACATGTAATTTAAGTTGATTTAATTTTATATATGAAATAATAAATTAGTTTAGATGAATAAACGAGATTTTAATATTGATATTTAGTAAGTAGGTTCATTATTAATTGATTGATTATCTTTCATATAAGTATTTATATTGGCAAGTGATAAATGTATTTTGTGAGGGAGTAGAAGATGAGATTATTGTTATCACTCTAGATTTTTTTTTGAATAAAAGAGGATCATTGCTTTGTTTCTTTAAAAATAAAATCTATGATCAGATGACCCACCAATCTATTAATAATACAAAATTATGTTTGGAATTTATTTAGTTGAATAATTTGATTGCAACACTTTACATTTTGAATTCAAAATCTCACCGACATATGGTAGAGGTTGGTTATAATCAGCTTCTATTTGTGTTCACAACCTTACATACAAACTTGTCACCATATTGAAAAATGATATGGACAAAATTATAAATTATGTCACACTTTTATAAGGAATTGTTCAACAAAGACAAAACATTTAAACTTTGATGGCATAAAAGTGACTTTTATATTTAAAATTTCAAAATAATGTAAATTAATGATAAATTTTACACTTGCAATTTTTTAAAAGTTAAAAAAAATGGTTTCATACTTTTTTAGAATAAAATTTGAATTGCTAAAATTTTATTTTTTAAAAAAGTAAGCTTGAATTGAGATCACCCAAAAAAAAGAATCAAATTTAGATAACTTCAATATCTAGTGCATGGAAAAAACAATTACTTTTCGGTAGAATATTTTTCTCACAATTTTTTTTTAAAGTCAAACTTCACCTAAACATCATAGTTTTCATATGATGTCAACTTTTGTTAATCTTTATGACTTAAAAAAAAACTATATCCTTTTGAAGAAGATTCTCTATTCTATTATAACATATATTTTTTTTAAATTTTGAATATGTTTTAGCATTTTTAAAAATTTCTAAACAACCTCATATAAAAACACACTTTTGTAAAAGTTGTATTAAAATTAATCAAAATATAAAAAATATATATATTTTTGAATTCTAGACTTTGAGCTCTACAAAAACATATTTTCATGTTTTCATAAGACTTTTTTTAGCTGGAAATATTCAGAGTTTAAGTTGAAGTTTTTTTGAATTTGTCTCAAAAGATGGGTTAAGTTACCACGTGGGCAACTATATAGTTTTAAAAAAATTACATTTAAATTTGACTATGATTCAAATCTTCAATATGAAAAATTTATTTTATAATTTTAGATAAATGGGTTTCACTCAAAACTCTCTCTATATACATATATGCCACATGGTTTCAAGAGAAATCATTTCGACCAAATTCTTTTAGATCGAAACACTCTCATTACAAACTATTTTGTTGGTCAAAAGTGTAACATAGGTTTGTGTTTTTATCCCTACATTATTATTTTTAAATAGTCTAAAAGTTAAGTTCAAATTTTAAAAATTATCTAAATTGAATAGATAGATTTTGGTTCAAATTTTTACTAATGCAAATTGTACATATTTAGACATAAATAATTATATATAATATACTCTAAAGTTTAGTATACGTGTTCAAGAGTATTGAGTAGATGTCATCTATCCTAGACCATTAATAGACACTATAATCTATCTCTATATTTTCCTATTAAGTTTAAGCACTTGTAATGGTTGAAAATGGGGTTTACAAGTTTATGCAAACAAGGAATTAAACCTACTTTCCAAATATTAAAAGTTAAAGGGAAAGTGAATTTAATTGATCCAATCTTGCTTTAAGTATGAAATGGATTGAATGTGAATCGAATTCACTTCCTTTGTGGAATTGAGTTGAATGTGTATTAAGGGGATTGAAATTGAATGCTATATCTAGGCTCAAAGATGCAAAATTGACATAAAATAACATGAACAATAAGTTTTAGATGTGGTATGCAGACATAGAGCTATATCTGATGCAAGAAAACAAAGAGGAACCTATGACTGAAAATCTAGCTTGAAAGTATATGATATGGTGGCTTGGGGCGACCATGTCCTCCAATTATCGGATGTAAACGAATAGGAAACAAGTACAAAATCAAAATGTCGCTCAAAATCTTCTCCTAGAAGTTTGTTAGAAATTTGTCAGACAAGGTGGTATGGGATGACCCTCTCCTCTTCTTTTTACTCCTACAAAAGTAAGGTCTAATCATTTCGTATCTTCTATAGAAACCTTTGATTTTTTGTATCCATCACCTACACATAGAAAGAGGGGAAATGGTGTTGTTGATAGGGGTTTTCCTAGATCAAACCCCAAGTTTGGAATTAATACTTAAATTTAAATTTAAATTTAACTTGAAATGGAATTGAATTGGAATGGAAAGCTTGAACCGTTTGACAGAAATGCTATATTTGTATTGAAATTCTTTATTTGGAACTTGATACCTTGATGAATCTTGCTTTGAAGTCATCATGTGAAGGTTGAGGATGTCAAGTGGAATGTCTTCATAATATCTTGAAATATGAATTTAACCTCTTCTTCACTACCTTGAATATGCTTGATTGCTTGCTCGCATGATTTTGCTTGATAGAGATTGAATTTACAACTTGAGATATCATCAAATGAGGGGGTAAGACTTTCTTTTAAACATAACCACGCCAAATGTGTTTGAAATTAAGAAGAAGATCAACATGGACAAATTTTCTCACCTCTAAGATATGGTCATTGAGGGGTCCAAATCTGGGCCCCTTTTGGGAGGACAAGGGTGCCCAAGGTGTCGTTGTCCTACCCATTAGGGCTAAAATTTGGACAAAGTCCCACAAAGGTGTTGAAAATGTTGTTTTTATGGTTGTGCGAATAGAATCAAAATAGGGTCAAGGATGGGAAGGCTAGAATGCTGAAGTGAGACCTAGGTGAGGATGAAATTATATAGGGATACAATTTATGACACCGCATTTATCCCCCACTTTAGTAGGAATATGAGCCTACATTCATGCTCTTGGTAAAGAACAAAGTAGCATTGAAAAACTTTGATCAAGATCTTAAAGAGACAAGACACACCAAGTCCCCAAGGACTTACAATCTTATCAATCTAATATCAAGATAAAAGGAGCAACACATGAAGAGAAAATAGGGCATGAATAACTATGAGTCATGTTGATTAAAAAATCAATGGAAAATATCACAAAGCAAAAAGGCTTAGTTTGGAAAGTAATCTAAATAAGTGAATTGAATTGACTACAAAATGGGTACTCCAATATGTACTGAACATATCTATTGTGTGTCATCAAAAGTGTATAAGCCAAATCTTATGGTATGTGCACAAAGTGTAACAATGAGTGGAGTGTATGTCCCCATGTTAAAGTGATTGCATATGCCTTACTAGGAGCAACAACTTTAAGGTAAAATGCATGCATCCAAAAGACAAGCAAGTTGTCACAATGATATGCCCCCAAACAAGGACAAATCAAGGGTAATGGTCACAAAACATAGTGAGAAAGCACATAGGGGATCCACTAAATAGGGTCAACATGTGCATTTGATAAATCATTTATATCAAGTATGATTGCATTGAATTGACCTCATCCCCCAAAGGTAGTGGAACTATGAGCACAATGGAAGATGATCACATAACATGAACAAACAAAAGTTGTTTTGGATCAACATGGTAGATACCAAAAAGAGAGATCTCAATGCTTTGTGTTATCCCCAAGTATACAACACAAAAGCAGAGTTATGACAATAGCACATGTACAACATAACATAAATATTACATATAGAAGAAGTGAGATACAAATAGAAAAATATCATGATAGATTTGACCTCTTTATTACCTTGTGCTAATAGAGAAACAAGGGTCATCCAAAAAGAACCTGACATAACACCAAGAAACATCAAGCAACACATCACGAGGGAAGCACATTGCGTACAAGAAAACACACATAAAATTCTATTGCACAAGTGAAGCTAGTCAAGTAAATCGTCTTCCTCCTACTCTTTCTTAACATCACTTAGAGATGGTGGACAAGATGCACGAGGACCCACGATGAGAATGGTAGATGGAACTACTACAAGTTACAAACAAGGACCATGCTCTAATGATGGGTTGCTTTGTTTGTAACTAGGAGCTAGGGTTAAATCTTTTCGAAAATAGTGAAGATACTTCATGATTAATCTCAATAACCTCATACATATCATCATAGCCATTATAATCAAAATTGTTAACATTAGTATCAACATCAATATCATCATCTAAATTAATCAGAATAGGATCTTCAACACACAAAAGAAATGAGCACTCATTTTTCAGAGACATTTTTAACTTTTGATGTGGTGAATTAAGTTTAACTTTGTCCCTAGGGTTAGACAAAGGTTGGACAAATGGGGCCAAGTCAACATTTGGCATCTTTGGGGAGGAATTGGCTTGGGAAGCAAGTTCACAAGCCTTGGTACAACGTCTTTTTTCATATTGTCTTTCACTATGATTTGTCTTAGTTTGAGTCAAGACTTATGAAGGTTGGGGATCAATCAACATAGGCTTCTTTTCTTTCCTTCTAGGGGGAGGAACAAAAGAAACCTCACTAGGTGGAGAGATAAAATATGTTGGGTGTTTTCCTTTATGCGATGCAGAGGGTGAGACTGTAGCATATATAGGAGGAATAGAAGGAGTAGGAATAAGTCCAGGTCCAAGATGAGGAGGAGGAACATCTATGGGTGAAATATCTTTAGGTTTACTCAAGGTTTATATCATCTCATTTTTTCATTTTTGATAAGATAGGAAAAGAGCATCATTTTAAGGTTTCAAAATTTTAGGTAGCTGAGGCCAAAAGTAATCAAGGGTGAAATTTCAATGTCTTTTTGGTTGGAAAGACAATTATTGATCATGATAAGACACCCACTATGAGGGAACTTAAAACACTTTTGGAAGGTAGAAGGGATAACTTTCATGAAAGAGAGCCAAGGATGTCCCAACTTCACATGAAATTGATTGGAGGGAAGGATAATAGCAAAGAGAACCAAGGATGTCCCAACTTCACATGAAATTGATTGGAGGTAAGGATAAATGAAAAGGTAATATCTAAGCACTTAGTGCCAACCTTAAATAGAAAAGTGATAGAGCCTATACTAGGACAAGTGAAACCATCCTGCACCTTAATCATAACATCAAATTTATCATTTGTTTCTTGATGAAAATTTTTAGTATAAAGATGTTCTTCAGTAATAACATTCACCATACATACTGGATCAATGAGCACTCCTTGTGAGAGATTTTCTTTAATTGTTTTAGTAATGTACAATGGTCCATCGGGTGAATCAATAGTCTCCCTAGAATAAAAGGTGATGCAAGGTTCAGGTTCAGGTTTGGATTTTTCAATAAGATTCACAACAATGCTTGATTCTATGATCATATCATTAGGAGTAAGTTTAAGTCACTTAGGCTTAACAATATTAGTAGAATGAGAAGGCAAAGGATTAGTAAAAATTTACAAATTTTGATTAGGAAGTGCCACATATTTGTTTCCTTTATCATTCACACTTCTTATGGATATAGTATTGGAATCAACAAGGTCTTGAATCTTATGCCTCAATTTATAACACTTTTTAATATCATGGTTGGCTTTATGATGGTACTGACAAACAACTTTATGGTCAAAATAAGTTGCTAAAGGCTTAAAGGTATCTACAGGTTTGACAAAAGGAAGTTGTAACACATTAGCATTCATCAATCTAAGCATTATACTATGTGATGATTCATAAAGTGGAGTAAATTCTCTTCTAAAGTGGTGCATGAACACCTAGAGTCTAGTTGTTATGTCAGTTAGAGGTTTGAGTCTTAGTAGTTAGGGGTCATGTCTTTCTGATTCAATAAGGTCTATGGAGACCATTTGTAATGTCATTTCATGTTTTTCAGGTCTGTATGTCAAATTAGGAGTCATATTTTGCATGTCTGTAATAGTCAAATGTTGTCATCAGAGTAAGTTATACCTATTAGGTCCAACTAGGAAAGCTAATGTACTGAGAGGGGAGGGGTGAATCAGTACTTCAAAACTTTTCTTCAAAAACAATCTTACCGATAAACATAAACTGTGTTTAACTGATCTCATAATATATAATGCTAAAACATAATAATAGAAATAACATCCATACACATTTCACTCCATAACTTAAATATTTTGGTTACGCAGAAACTCTTTGTTAGAGAGAAAAACTGCAGTGGGGATGGCACCCACAACTTCACTACTGCAATAATAAAGGTTGCTCGGTTAGAGCTACATGTTTATGTTACTACTTATCAGATTGCCATTAGTTTTATGTCAGAGTTATACTATATACTCTAGTCGGTTAACACTACCGAATCATGCAGTCGGTATACACAGAGAAGTTGGTATGCACAGTCTAGTCGGTTACAGAAGAAAGCAGACATAGAACTACCAAGTATCTTTTCATGTCTACCGATCAGCAAAGATGACACACTGAGTTGATATACACCGAGTGAAACGTGTTACCAGATTCATTGAACCTGGACATGCATATGAAAACGTGTTACAAGATCGAGGCACATCTAACCATTATCACATTGGAAATTGCACTTAAAGATTGTGTATGATTTTGAGATCAATCTAACCAATGAAATATTTTGTATAGTTATTCATTCAATAAATTGTGTTTGTAAGAATGAAGCAATGAATTGGACCACCATCTTAAGAGATCTATTTATACAACATGAGTTAAGGGTGCATGTATGAATGTAAGAAGACTGTTACAGAGACACAGAGATCACCGAGAAGGTTTTCAGAGAACAGTCGAAGAACAAAGTAAATAGAAGGGTTTATCGAGTTACTATATGGGTTACCGAGGTATGCTATAAGCAAGGTAATCTTATTCTGAGCACATAGAATCTGCTATAACATTTCAGCTATAAAGTTGTAGATATTTGTAATGATTTTATTGTAATATTTTGAAGTTGAAAGAGAAAACTTTAACAGGGTAAAAGACTCTAATCAAGTCTATAAATTGTAAAGCCTCTAACCAGGTGCAACATTTAGATTAAGTGTTGTAAAATCCTTTAGCAAGTTAGATCTAACAGATCTTGTTACTCCTAATAGGGTAAGCTATCAAAAATAGCTAAATATGTAGCTCTAATCGAGCACTTTTATTATTGCAGTAGTGAAGTTGTGGGTGCCATCCCCATCGCAGTTTTTCTCTCTAACCAAGGGTTTTTGCGTAACCAAAATATATGTGTTATGGAGTGAATCATGTATGACTATTATCTATTTGTTTTAGCTGTATTTTATGTTACTGCACTATTTGGTTTATGCATAACAGTAAAGTTATTATTCAAGAAAAGTTTTGGAGTACTGATTCACCCCTCCCCTCTCAGTACATTAGCTTTCCATATTGGGCCTAACAATTGGTTTCAGAGCTTGAATCTTGGAAAAGGGTTTAACTACCTAAAGAGGAAGATCTTATCAATGGAAGGCTATAAACAATCTTGGAGGATTGTGTATTTGCAAGAAGAGCTGGATCATGCTAATCAAGTGATTGGAAAAATGCAAAGGCAAATGCAAAAATCTCTAAAAGTAAGAAGAAGATTATCTGATGATTTGCAGGACTCTCAAGAGTTAGTGGAACAAATTGAGACATCATCTGAAAATAGTATATCTAAAGAAACTGAAGAAATGATTGGAGTATTGAAAGAAAAGAACAAAGCATTGGCTGATCAACTAAAAGCAATGAAAAGAGAACATGAACATTTCAGCACATAGATGACTGAAAATCTAGATGCATTAAGAACAACTGAGGATAAAGTTAGAGATCTAGAAAGAGAAAAACAACAACTTGAAGTCTTAGTATCTGATAAGAATGATGAAATCACAAGGTTGACTGGAATTCAACAAAATATGACAGATCAACTAGGTTATGCACATCATGAAGCAATTCTGAAGAATGATGAGAACCAGGCATTGAGACTTTAGTATCAAGGTTGACAAATGAACTTGAAACAGAGAAGAAATCCAAAGAAACACTGAAGAAGAGTTATGAAGCATCAAAGATGTTGGATGAGCAACTGAATACAAGAAGACCCAACATAGATGCAGGACTCGGTTACAAAGGAAAAGACTCTACCAAGAAAGGAATTCATACTACCGAGAGAGGAGAATCATCAAAGCAAGCTAGAAACAGGAATAAAATCAAAAGAAAGAAGCCTATTTGCAACTACTGTGGAAATCAAGGTCACACTGCCAACATATGCCAAATCAAAAAAGGTAAGCAGCTGAATGTCAATAAGTTCAATGGTTATTGTTACAATTGCAATAAATATGGTCACACATCTAATCAATGTAGGACAAAGTCTGTTAACAATTATCAGAAGGCAAAATTCAAAGGGTTTTGTAGAAACTGCAATAGATATGGACATAGTACCGAGAAGTGTTGGTTTAAGCAAAAGAACTACATGTGGTCTGCACACCGAGCAAACACTAGAGGTTACCGAACTTACACAGATACTTACCGACAATATGCAGTAGTACCATGGGATTACAATACAAGGATATGGTGTGAATGTTGTGGAAGATATGGATATATTAGTGCTAACCATTTTATAAGGTTTGGAATGAACAACCGAAGATCATGGAGAAATCCTGGTATGGCATGTTTTCATTGTCGCAAAGTTGGACAATTAGCTGGAGATTACATAGATCAACCTAGAGGAGACACTGAAGAAATAAAAGGCAAATTACAGATGATTTGGAAAAAGAAGGAAATTGTGTCAAATGAAGAAAGCACCTTACCTACCGAGTTAGGTGCACCTATTCCAAATTAATCGGTAAAGGTATGAAGGGACTGCATTCTCTGAAGGTTAAAATCATAACAGTTCCTATTCTATTATGTACTAAATTCAAAATCTGCATAGTTAAGATGTAAGTAAGTTTGAAATTCTATCAAAGTCTTTGAAGCACTTTACATGAAACCCGTCAAGTCGGTGAATATAGGAAACCTTTCAAGTCAGTAAATGAAGGAAGCTTGATTACTCGGTTATAACGAAAAAAAAGAAAGAAAGTTTAAAGAGGAACCAAGTGCATTTAGTGTTTTGACCTAACCTACATGGAGCCCGATAAGGTATTTTGTGTACCTAAAGCATTTTTGCGGTCATTTACACTTACCAAGTTTTTGAAAGAGAAGAGCAGAGCGAATCAAGGTGATCAAACCTCATTCAAAGAAAATCCAAGGTATTTACATCAAATCTCAACGTATTGTTAAGCTGGTTTACCGATCTTATCTTGTTGCCATTATTTGCTAAATTTAAAGCATCTATCGTTTGAAATTCTGAAACCCTAAGGACTCTTTACTAGTTTTTACCTGAAATCTTAAATGGTGCCCAAGATCCAAGATCCCATAGTTGTCAAGAATGTAGAGAAGCCCTCACTGAAATACTCTTTGACTCCTAAAGTTGCTTCTGAACCGGATGACAAAACCGCCTTTTCACTCATCTCGGATCGAGTGTTGTTAGTAGAAGATGTGAGATTCTTCACCAAATGTCGTGTTGAAGAACTCGGTCATGTTGAAATCAGAGACACCTATGATGAATTATGTACCGATGATGTATTAAACAACAAGTATGAACATATCAAAATCAAAGGATTGACTGAAGCCCTAACCTACCCTTGTGTGTTCAAACCCCAGTGGGTCAAGTTTGTTCTAAGCAGAGTTCATGATGATTTCATGTGGCTAGAAGAGAAACCATTTAAAATCACCAAGGAAATCATTCATGTGATCACCGGTTATCCTATCTACGATCATGCCCGAGCCCAGAAGATGATATCACAGAAGGAATTGATCAGTTTAACCAGAGTGGAATCAGATTACAGAGGACTGAAATTGAACAATGTCACTGATGTAGAACTTAAGTTTGCTATTAGAGTAATTGGTTACTATTTCTTCCAATTGGCAAGGGAAAATAGTGTACCCTGTGCAGCAGTTGACTTAGCTTATAAAATTGTGAAAAAGGGAATGAAAATTGACTTATGTGAGGTGTTATTGAAGAATTTGTTTGAGAATCTTAACACAATCAAGAAGCCAAAGAAGAACAACTCGGCTAACACTCTAAAGTTTGGTTCACTACTGGTATGCATGTTTTTCTACTTTGAAAAATTCTTTCCATCAGTCGGTAAAGTAGTTTGGGAGCTACACCGACCAATCACCCATCAGATCAATGACCTAATCAAGAAGTTAGGAGATAATTTCAATGATATCATGGATGATTACTTCAGTAAATTTCAAGAGAAAATGCACAACAGGTACCGAATTCCACCCCAGCTAGTGGAGAAATATAAAGATGACATATGCTTTGAGGTAGACACTGACTACTATTATGTGAATGCTGTGGAACTGAGGACTCAATCCTTGTCACCAATGGGTTATGAGATTGACCTTGACATCACAAAACATCAAATTGATGCATTTCTTACATTACCAAGGCATGCTACCGAGCTAAGGTACGAAACCTATGAAGAAGTAAAGGAAAAGGTAAAAATGAATATTGTAGTACCCAAAGCTACAAGAAAAGCAACAAAGATGATTAAGACATTGTTGGAGAAATTCAGAGAAGATTCTTCCTCCACACCTGTCAAAGGCACTCTTGCCATCACCGAAGAGGAATCAGAAGCTCAAGAGGCAGCTATAACACTGAGCACTGAACTGCCTAAGGGTAAAGTGTTAAAAAGAAAGAAACATGACACTTCAAAGGCCCTACCGACTCCTCCAACAAAGAGACCTAATACAAGAGCATCTGCAACATCACCGAGTAAGAAGAAAAAGAGTGTTATTGCTCCCAAGGTAACAAAGACATACAATAAATCTACTCGGAGACTCATTTTGGCAAAAGAGTCTAGTGATACAGAATCTGAAGATGCAAACAAATTCCAGATTGTCAAGAGGAAGAAATTAAATATACATAGTGTTGAAAACTTCTGTGCTAATCTGAAAGAATATGGCAGATTTGGTTCTTTTAGATATGTCAAGTATGAAACTAGAAATAATGATGAGAAGAGACAAATTGAAGAAGCTGTCATCTGCACACTTCTAAAGTTTCGGTTAGCTCCATTGGAACTAGTAAAGTCACTTCCAAATGAACTTTACTTGCATATTGATAATAGGTGGAAGTATTCAATGGACTCAGAGAAACAAATCGGAGAAAGAAGTCTAGTCCATCTCTTTCCTGATATGTCAGTAGCCGAAATAAAGGAACATCTAACAACCTACAATTCAAAGTTTCTTGTCAAACAGAGAGCCTGAAAACTGATGAATGGGCTTTATATTGACGTAGAAAATGAGACAAAAGCAAAGTGGCAGGAAATCTTCAAAATCAAGGATGTCGGTGAACAACCTACAGTTGAAATCATTGATGTCACCGAGCAAGGTCTCGATGCTACTGAACAAAGACTTGACTGACACTATTCAAATAGATGAAGATGTTATGGATATAGATGAATCGGAGCAGGAAATGATAGAAGACACTACATATGCAAAACTTGTATCTAGTGAATCCATTTTAGAACAAGTTCAACCTTATCCACCGATCAATCAACCTGTCTCTACCGAAGCTCCTCAAGATACAACACAAGGCACCGAAGGTCACAAGTCTACAGCAGGAGAAGATACTACTCTAGAACAGACCTCACAAGCACCTTCAAGCACTGAAAATGTTGCAGCTGAGACACCCAGTACCGAGACACCCAAAGACACCACAAAGGCTATAGGAACCGACCAAAGTGTTGCATCTACCAAGCAACCTACCGAGGGTCAGCAAGCCTCCCAAGCTATTGTCTTGGTCCAACCGGCCAAAGGTAAAGAAAAGAAAGTGAAAAAGCATAGTTTCAAAGTTGATTTGTCTAAATCAATAGTGTTGCCCAATGTGGATATATCAAAATTAAAGGGGCAAGCACTCATTGATTTCGATGAACTATGAAAAGCAAAGGCCGAACAAGAAAAACAGATGGCCATACAAAAGAAGAATAAAGTACTTTAGAAGGTGAAGACACTGCTATCAGATATGCTACCTACAGCTACAGTGTCAACCGATGCAGCCATCCACATTCAACTGGATGAACTCCTTAATCAAATAGAAACATCCAGAGTTGATGCATCTGAGTATTTGAGCAAGCTAAAAGACAAGGAGCTTACTGCTAAAATGATAGAAGAGGTACAAAAAGCTCTAGCCATTGGCAAAGTCAAACTTGTCAAATTCATTGCTGAGTTGTCCCCTCAACTCAAGCACATTCATTATTTATTTCAAAAACTCTCCACATTTTCTTTATTCATTAAAGACATTAAGAATAAAATAGAAACAATTGAGAAAGAGATCACCGATCTCTCAAGCAAGTTGACCACAGAGCCAAATTCAATTCAGAATTTTTATACAAGGTTACAACAGCTCATGGCTCAACAATTGGACTTAAGAAATGAAGAACACAAGATCAGGATGGACATAATGACACTTCAGACATTATTCCTTCCACATCTTTCATCAGTCCAAGAACAAATCAACTGAGCCACATACTTGTCTACTACACAAGAGGGAAGCACTCTTGATGGCTTAATATCCCTATTGGCTGATATTCAAGCGCAAAATTCTTTAATGGGAAGTGTAAAGGATGCACTCTCTGTCGCTCTCATCGACGCCCAGAAAAAGTACAAATCCATTTTTGACCAGTTACCGCCCCCAGATGGAAATTAATTTTTTGATGTTTGTCAAAAAGGGGGAGTGATACTATATATTTGGGGAGTGATACAGTTTTGATATAGTATTGAGAATGATATAGTATTCAGAGTATAGTATACATGGGGAGTATACCGAGTAGAATAAGCAGAGTATCCAAGAGCAGTATACAGGACAAGTAAGCAAAGCACACAAGAACAGAACCGAGCATGCAAAATCAGAGTTATGTATAGTATAATGATAAGGGGAGTATATCTAAATATATTATTTCATTGACTATTGTATATACTATCAAGTATAGTCATTTTGCAAATTAGTTTTTGAGTTATAACTTTGAAAGTAGTTTTTGTCAAACATCTCAACTAATGTCAAAAGGGGAGATTGTTACTAATTATCAGATTGCCATTAGTTTTATGTCAAAGTTATACTATATACTCTAGTTGGTTAACATTACCAAATCATGCAGTCGGTATACACAGAGAAGTCGGTATGCACAGTCTAGTCGATTATAGAAGAAAGCATTCATAGAACTACCGAGTATCTTTTCATGTCTACCGAGCAACAAAGATGACACACCGAGTTAATATACACCGAGTGAAACGTGTTACCAGATTCATTGAACTTGGACATGCATATGAAAACGTGTTACAAGATCGAGGCACATCTAACCATTATCACATTGGAAATTGCACTTAAAGATTGTGTATGATTTTGAGATCAATCTAACCAATGAAATATTTTGTATAGTTATTCATTCAATAAATCATGTTTGTAAGATCGAAGCAATGAATTGGATCACCGTCTTAAGAGATCTATTTATACAGCATGAGTTAAGGGTGTATGTATGAATGTAAGAAGACTATTACAGAGACGCAGAGGTCACTGAGAAGGTTTTCAGAGAACAGTCGAAGAACAAAGTAAACAGAAGGGTTTACCAAGTTACTATATGGGTTACCAAGGTATGCTATAAGCAAGGTAATCTTATTCTGAGCACATAGAATCCACTATAACATTTCAGATGTAAAGTTGCAGATATTTGTAATGATTTTATTGTAATATTTTGAAGTTGAAAGAGAAACCTTTAACAGGGTAAAAGACTCTAATCAAGTCTATAAATTGTAAAGCCTCTAACCAGGTGCAACATTTAGATTAAGTGTTGTAAAATCCTTTAGCAAGGTAGATCTAATAGATCTTGTTACTCCTAAGAGGGTAAGCTATCAGAAATAGCTAAATATGTAGCTCTAACCGAGCACTCTTTATTATTGCAGTAGTGAAGTTCAGGGTGCCATCCCCACCGCAGTTTTTCTCTCTAACCAAGAGTTTCTGTGTAACCAAAATATATGTGTTATGGAGTGAATCATGTATGACTGTTATCTATTTGTTTTAGCTTTATTTTATGTTACTACACTATTTGGTTTATGCATAACAGTAAAGTTATTATTCAAGAAAAGTTTTGGAGTACTGATTCACCCCTCCCCTCTCAGTACATTAGCTTTCCATATTGGGCCTAACAGTTTAGCTATTTCTGATAGCTTACCCTGTTAGGAGTATCAAGATCTTTAGATCTACCTTGCTAAAGGATTTTACAAACACTTTTACAAAATGTTGTACCTGGTTAAAGGCTTTACAATTTATAGACTTTGTTAGAGTCTTTTACCCTGTTAAAGGTTTCTATTACAACTCAAATAATTCAATAAAAAATCTTTACAAATATCTGCAACTTTACATTTGAAATGTTATAGCAGACTCTATGTGCTCAATATGAAATTACCTTGCTCATAGCATACCTCGGTAATTGATAAATCAACTCGGTGACCTCTTCTATATACTCTGTCCCTTAAACTGTTTTCTGAAAAACCTTCTCGGTGACCTCTAAATATCTCTGTCACTCTTCACATCTTATCTTCTCTCATGATTTTCATTTTCAAATCATCAATCTCCCCTCTATATTAGATACTCAAATTACTCCATATATATAGATCTCTGAGATGGTGATCTTGTTCATACATCAATCATACAAACATGTTTTATCGAATGAATAAACATAGAAATTATTTCATTGGATAAACTTCCTCAAAATCATACAAAATCTTTGAATGCAATTTCCTATGTAATAAGGGTTCCCTGTTCTCGAATCTGGTAACACGTTTCCACATATGTGCCCAAGTTTATTGAATCTGGTAACACGTTTCCACTCAGTTCAGATTAACTTGGTATACCTTCTTTGCTGCTCGGTAGGCATAGGAACTTTACTCGGTAGGCAACTCAGTATCTCTCATCTCGGTGACTAGCCTATATTCTGTAACCGACAACCTTAGTACATACTGACTAAATATTTCAGTAGTATTAATCAACTAGAGTATATAGGATGACTTTGGACATAAAACTAATGACAACTTAGTAAATAGTAACAATACCGATAGTGTGTTATTATTGTAATAAGTTGTCAAAGGGGTCATCGGGATAGTTATCCCAATAAAAGGGTCATTGGGATAGTTATTATTATTGGGATTGCTAAAACTAGTTTAGCTGACTTTGGAGGGCTATTCCGATAGGCCTTTGACTGTCTCAATCGGTATAGCCATACTGAAATTAGTGCCATCGGGATAGTTTCCTCTATCGGGGTTGGAAAATATTGTTTAACCGACTGTGGAAGGTTATGTCGATGGTTATCCAATTGCCTCGTTCGCTATAGCTAGAGTCTAGTTGTTATGTCAGTTAAAGGTTTGGGTATTAGTAGTTAGGGGTCATGTCTTTCTGATTCAATAAGGTCTATGGAGACCATTTGTAATGTCATTTCATGTTTTCAGGTCTGTATGTCAAATTTGGAGTCATATTTTGCAAGTCTGTAAAAGTTGTCAAATGTTGTCATTGGAATAAGTTATACCGATAATGTGTTATTACTATAATATATTGTCAAAGGGGTCATCGGGATAGTTATCCTGATAAAAGGGTCATCAAGATAGTTATCACTATCGGGATTGCTAAAACTAATTTAGCCAACTTTGTAGGGCTATTCTGATAGGCCTTCGGCTGTCTCGATTGGTATAGCTATACCGAAATCAGTATCATTGGGATATTTTTCTCTATCGGGGTTGACAAATATTGTTTAATTGACTGTGGAAGGTTATGTCGATGGTTATCCAATTTCCTCATTCGATATAGCTATGCCAAAAGAGGGATATTGGGATAAGTTTCTTCTTTCGGAGTTGCACAAAAAGGTTATCCTGCCGATGTTAGTTATTTTGATGGGTGAAAAAGACTTCAGTTCGGGATTGCTATCTCGACGTTCGTGTCCAGTGGTGTTTTGTCAATTCAAAATTGTTATTTTGATGTCAGTATTCAAATTTGATTTTTCAAATGTGGGAGTTGAATAGTCTTGTAGCCCAACGATTTGCTGTGACCACGAGAAAGAGCACAAATTTGGTATAATTCATGGAAGCCAATGGTTGGAAACAATTTTTTGAGATGCAATATGAATTTAAATTTTTTTGAATTCCTGAAGCTTTGTTTTGAAATCGCTGGCAACTAATTGGAAGCTCGTTTTATGTAATTACTATGTTTCTACACTTGTATGGTGTTGTATGGATTCCATTTGATTGAACAGTCATATGTATGGATAAAATATTGACTCACCTTCATGTTGCTGGTGATTTGAGTTTCTAACTCATACAGAAAAAGAAGTTTAGAAACTTTACACATGGTGACATGGTTAGCAGGGTAACTAGGGTTTTAGACAGTCATTAAATCAATTCTCCCACCCTATCGTACATCATAAATTTTGATGATAAAGGGGCCACACCTGGTATTGTGGCTGCCACTTGTGTATTTCTATGATTGGAAGAGTTATCATTGATCTTGATGAAGCCTTTTTTTTGTTTTTGAAATTTTTGGAACAATTGTTGAGTGCTCTCATTCTTATCGATTGGAGCCATTGAAGAAGAGATTTCAAATTGACTCACTTGAAGTTGATAGTTATGAAGCATTCCATACAATTGTATGGAAGATGAAAATTTAGAAAATAGAAGCTTATCTCTAATATCATTTTGCAAATTAGTAGTGAAAATTCTTTGAACATCATCATCAGTCATAGGATAAGTAATTTGTGAATGTAAATTTTTATATCTACCAATGAAATTAGTCATTTTTTTCTTTAACTCCTTGCTTACAATGAAATAAACCAGTTAAAGTAATTTGAATATCAATGATATTTTGAAAATGTTGAATCAATGCATTAGCCAATTGCTGAAAATAAGTGATAGAATAAGGAGGAAAAGAGCAATACAATTGCAAGGCTTTATCTCTAAAAGTGTGAGAAATCACTACACAAGGTTTGAAATGTTTTTACGTGATTCAAGGGGCCACCTTTTCTATTATATAACTCCAATTGGGAAAAATCCACATTCTTAGGAGAAACTTCATGAACCAAATAATCAGATAGTGGGCTAGCTACATCATATGTGGGGAGATTAAACTTAGAATGGGTTAAAGACGCTAATTTTTGTTGTAAGAATGACATAGTTTGTGCTAGGTTATTGATAGTGGCTTCAGTGGATGAGTTGGAATTTAAAGTACATTGGATTGAGATGGAGGTGTAACATTGTGATAGGTAGGTGGAGGTTGAGAATAAGGAGGTGGAACATTATAGTATGATGGTAAAGGATATGGTTGGGAAACAAATGGAAAGCTAACATAAGGAGGTATATAGGATTATTGATTAATACGGTTTCTCTCATTGCTAACATCTATAGGATTAGCATTTTGTGTAGTTGTAGTTATGATAGAAGATGTATGTATAGACACATTAGGAAAGGATGTAGGCATGGGACTAGAATTCTCGACTTTATTTGTAGGATTAGAGTAACCAAGAGATTCGACACAACTTTTTATTGACATAACATTGGTATCAACAATATGAGAAATGCCATGCAACACTTTTGCACCATGTTCATCACTTTGAAGCATTCCCCTCAATCCTTTAATAAAAGGATTGCCTCACTACTCGAGTATTCTTGACCCATATTTTGTTGAAGTTTATCCAATTCTTTGTCAAGATTTCCAAAATGGTCAATTGTTACTCGAGTTAAGGAGTTATCCTCATCATGAGAGTTATGAGGTGAAGGGGTCTCCATAACATCAGACATGTCTTGTATAGGATTAGAGGAATTAGCCAAATTCACATGGAATATATTATGTAACTCAGGCTCAATGCCCTTTGAATCCACAAGTCTATAACTTCTTTGCATTGGAATATTGGATGTAGATCTAAGGGTAATAAAAATCATGCACAAAGAAAGAATTATTGGATGAATATACTTGAAATCACAATACCTTTGATAATGCAAGATAAATAAATGATTAAACAATACAATTCCTTTATAGAATGATTGATTAACTAATGAATTAAGAAATTATATTCTTCTAAATCTAAAAATAACATGCAATGTAAATCAAATTTGAGCAAATAAACCATAAATCGTGCAACCCACAAGTGAAATTTAAACAAAATAATTAGGGTTTTTGTGAATTGAACCTCCAAATGTTTGTATTTTAAGTGCATGAACGATGTATGCTTGTATATGTGAATTGAATTAAATATATAAATCATAAGAAATACAAGAAGTATATTGGGTTCAAAAAAATGTTTTAGTTGGAAAATAGAGTTTACAAGTTTATGTATGCAAATAAGGAATTAAACCTACTTTCCAAACATTAAACATCAAAGGGAGAGTGAATTTAATTGATCCAAAATCACTTTAAGAATGAATTGATTGAATACATATAAAATTCACTTCCTTTGTGAAATTGAGTTGAATGTGTACCAAGGGGATTGAAATTGAATGCTAGATCTAGGGACAAAGATACAAAATTAACTTAAAATAACATGAACAATAAGTTTCAAATGTGGTAAGAAGACACAAAGCTAGATTTGACCTAATGGAACAAAGAGAAACACATGTCTAAAAATATGGCCCAAAAGTACTAGACAAGGTGGTTTGGGGCGACCCTGTCCTCCAACAGTCAAATGCAAATGAACAGGAAACTTTTGGAATCAGAATGTGGCGCTCAAAATATTTTGCCAAAAGTTTGTCAAAAAAAATTCAAAACAAGATGATGTGGGGTGACCCTATCCTCCACTTTTCACTCTTGTAAAAGTTGAGCCTAATTGTCTTCGTATCTTCTACAAGAATATTCGATTGTAGTTTCTAGATATGTCATATACACACTAAAAGAGGGGAACTAGTGTTTTCGATAGGGGTTTTCCTAGGTCAATTTTAGGTTTAGAATTGACCCTTGATTTGAAATTGAAACTGAACTTGAAATGGAAAGTTTTCCTTTTAAGGGACAGCCTAGATTCTAATTGAAACATGCTTGAATTGGAACTTAATACCTTGATATATCTTTCTTTGAAGTCTCCATGCCAAGGTTGATGTTGTCATATGGAATGTCTTCATGGTGTCTTGATCATGAATGCTTGAAATCTGAACTTGACCTCTCCTTCACTATCTTGAATATGCTTGATTGCTTTTTCACTTGAATTTTCTTGATAGGGATTGAATTTCCAACTTGAGAGATCATCAAATGAGGGCGTAAGGCTTGATTTTATACCTAACCACATCAAACATGTTTAAAATTTCAAAGAAGGCCAACATGTAGAAAGTTTTCTCACCCCCAAAATATGATCATTGACGAGTCCAAATTTGGGCTCCTTTTGGGAGGACAAGGGCACCCATGGCCTCCTATTCTACCCATCATGGCTGAAATTTGGACAAAGTCCCATAAAGTTATTGGAATTAATGTTTTTAGGGTTGTGCAAGAAAAATCAAAACAAGGTGAAGGCCAAGGTGAGGATAAAATTGTATAGGGATATAATTTATGGTGCTACATTTAACTCCCACTTTAGCAGGAGTATGAGTCTGCATTCATACTATTAGTAAAGTACAAATTACCATTGAAAAAATTTCATTAAGATATTAAATTGGAAAGACACACCAAGCACTCAAGGAATTAGGAACTTATCAATCTAATATCAAGATAAAAGGAGAAACACATGAAGAGAAAATAGGGCATGACTATGATGGCCTAGTAAGGCTCATGCTTACTATGAGTCATGTTGAATTGAAAAATCAGTGCAAAAGTTCACAAAGAAAAATGGCTCATTTTGCAAAGTAATCTGATTAAGTGAATTGAATTGAATGAACAAGTGAAATTGGGACAAAGTCCCACACAGGTGATGAAAATGTTGTTTTTTAGGGTTGTGCAAGTAGAATCAAAATAGGGTCAAGGCACAAAATGCCGAAATGTTGAAGTGAGGCCTAGGTGAGGACAAAATCATATAGGATACAATTTACAATTCTACACCACCTATAAAAATTATTTGAAATGTATAACCATAGAAAAGAAAAAAAAATGGTGGTACAAATGAATTATATCAATTATCTCATTTAGAAGATAGAATTAAAAATGCTACTTTCTTTATTGTGATAGCAATAATATATTCTATGATATAAGGGACTCCACTCTAAAGCTTAATACAAATGTTAAGATTAGAGAAAGTGAAAATAAATTCATCAAGGAGTGTGAACATAATGAAATATAGAAGAGGAAAATATAGAATAAATATATACAATTATATGGTAGTGTCACTAAAGTAATAAAGCTTTCAATAATTTTTTTTTAAAATAATGTGCCACTAAACAATGTTGATGGGTACTTATAGGGGGTAATTTTTTAATATTTAGTCATCCTAAGGCATATTGTCTAGTTCTTGGAAACTCTACACCAATCCATAGATTCTATTGAAATTACTCATAATCTAACTATCCTAATATCCAAGTGTGTATCTTGTACTTTGATTCTATGTTTATCCAATCCAATTCATATACGCCACATGATTCTTTTGTCCCATATTAGGTATCATCCTAATCATCCAAGTTTTTGTTATATGTCATCTATCAAGTCCATCTAGGGTTGTTCTTTTTACATGCCCACGACAAGTCAAAGCAACCCAAAATTAAAATCATCCCAAAGTTAAATATCCTAGGACCTAGCCAAAAATAATGGACCCATACCCCCACAAGTAAATCCCAAACTCATAAGATCAAAGCAAGCCCAAAGATCATAATCAAGTGAAAATCCAACAGTTGACCCCTAGATGAAATAATTTTCCTGAATCAAGCTAGGTATAATGACTATAGTTGCATTGTCCACCAATTAAGATATGATCCTTATTATGATGAGGATGATCCCATATACTAACCTAAATATAATATTAATGATGATGAGGATGATCCTATCAACCAACTTGAATACAACACTTAAAATGGTGATGAAATCATTGACCATGATACCATAACGATATCCTTATAGACCATATTTTCATAGATTCCAATCACCAAATCCTAGCTAATTTTTCTCTCACCTACTAATTTAACAATGATAAGTCTTGTTGCAAAACTTTCATCATCCTCACCTCCATAAAATTTTATTGCTTATCATTCCCCTTCCTTTTACAAAAGAAACACCACCTTAGACAAATGTTGTTGATCTCCTCAATCCATTTCATTTGAATCAGCTTTACCCAAATCCTTTAACTGTAACTCTATAACTTCCAAATTATTTATATCTATTTCCTTCAAATCATTTCCATCCAATTCCTATGATTGATCCCATTCCTCTATACCTTCCACATCATTCTCATCCAAGTCCTCCAACAAGTCTCATACAAAGTCCACTTATTCATGGAACATTGATGTGTCCCATCTATCTAGTAAATATTTTATTTAATTACTACCCATGTGGGAAGATCAACCTAAACATTTCATGAAGTCCATAAAACATGAGAGGTAAAAAATCCATGGTCCATAAGGTCCAAAAACGTCCCACTACCCCAAGAATACTCGATCAAGGAAATACCAAAAAAAAGAAAAGTGTATCCATCTCAATTCTAAGAAGGAATTAAAGTTATGTAAGGAGCTAATTCTAAAGTATGACACAATAAGCTCCAAAATAAATAAAGATAAAATCCTTAATGATGATCATGATATTCATGTTAATCCAATGTGCTTGCCCATGGCCATATCCTCTTGTTTCCTTTTCCATATTTGTTGGAATTCCCTTCTTTTCTCAGGTGCAACATTTTGAGCAACATCTTTCATCTTTTGTGATTTGGTAATTCTTGCCTTGCAGTACCTTACAGTGTGGCCAAAGTTGTTGTAGTAGTAGCACATTGTGTTCATCCCAAACAAAGGGGTAGAGGAGTTTCTACTGAATTGATTTGATCTTCTTCTCTAGACCATATCATTGTGTCCAATTGAAGAAACATTTTATACTTTGTTCCATACATAAACTTGTCTCACATAATGATCATTATAGTCATTAGTTACATTTTTATTGTAGGAAGAGGTGTAGGAGCTGCCATTAGAATGAAATGATTTTCTTCTCAATTTAGGACTCCTATGACCTATTTTATTATAGTTATTGTAGATGGAGGAAATGAGAAACTAAATCATGGATTTAGCTTCTTCCAACATCCAACAATGAAGTACCTGCAAAACACACACATGCAAATTGAAATATAAACTAGAAACACACATGCATGCAACAAAATTCACTCCATTGCACTCCTATTCCTCAAGATTTCACATTTGATATATTTTCTCTCAGAAGCACTTATGCAAAAAGCTATGAGGAAATGGAGATTTGAGAATGCAAAGATAGTAGATAAGATGATAATGGACTGCAAACTGGCATAAGTTTGACGCATAAAGATGAGATGCTCAAATAAGAGAGAGGGGCTTGGTTTAAATAGATTTTCTCCGGTCGAGTTCATGTTGTGGGATGAATATGGGATAATGCAAAATGAGTGGTAAATGGGAAATGGCAAGTGGGAAATGGTAAGTGGTAGGAGGGGATATTTAAGGGTTTTATTAAATAAATAGATAAATGTATATAAGGTGAATGCATGAATATGATATAATGTTTTATTTAATAAATTTAATGGATAAATGGTATGATATTAATAATAACATAATGAAGATGGGAATTATGAATAATGAATTATTGAGAAATAATAATGTAATAATAAGTACTCGCCCAATGTTCGGAGAAATTTAAAATTAAATGCAGACAAATTAATGGAAATTTTTATGTGTCTACATTTTGCCCCTCTTTGAGACAATGCAGCGTGTCACGTTGTTTCAAAGAAAATGATCAACTGATATATGCCCCAGAGGTGTCTTGGTAAAGATGATGATTGATTGGTTATGCCCCCTCGAGAGAATGACCGAACATAATGATGGAGATTGATCTCTCGATAGATCACGAGAGAGAAGATTGGATGATTGATATTACGCAAGTGATTAGATTGAGATGTACATTTGATAAAAATGCACAGTTGATGAGGTGTAACTGAACAATTGATGGAAATGAACAGTATAGGCGAATTGATAAGTTGATTAAGCTGATTGAGCTGATTACGCTGATAGGTATTGATGCTAGCACAAGAGAAGTTGATCCAATGATTGATTTATTGATCCAGGGCATTGAGATTGCAAGAAGCAAGGTGGTTGATAAAGAGATTAAAGAATCAAAGACATGCATTAGTTGGATAAAGTGTTTAATTGATCTTGCTGCAATAAGAAGGAAGAAGATGATGAAAGAAATGATGAAAAAGATAGATGAGAAGGAGGATGAGAAGAGAAAAGTGATGATTATGAAGAATGATGAGAAAGAGAATATGAAAGAGATGAGAATTCTTGTGCTTTTTTAAGTACTTGTATCATCATCGAGCTTATTATTGCAAAAGGCAAAAAATATTTGGATATCAATTAGATCCAAATGAATCAATCACACCAATTGCGAGAAAGACAATTTAGCAGACGGTAAAGGAATGCCTTAGTGTGTATCAGACCAATATGTCCTTGATGATCTTAAGCGATCATGTCCTAAGACGTGTCGTCATATTCCTAAGGAACATCCCGCAAGTAGCAAACAAGTGAACATGCCCCATCCTCGCCTTTCTAGTCAAAGACATCCTGAAAAAGCTAAAAGACATGTCACCAAAAAGGAAAATCAGAAACAACCAAGAGAAAATAAGCAAACAATATGTTTCATGTCGAATGATTTTTTTTTTTTTTTTCACAGTTGATTGATTCGGGTGCATAAGTTGATCAGATGTTGTCTTGTTTGCTCAATTTAAGTCTCGTCCTGTCATGAGTCCATTGAAGTTCCAAAGTTGCATGCTTGTCTGAAGTGTTTGTGTCATCGCAATGTTTATTGCATGTTTTTGGAGTTTTATGATTTTTAGGGTTTTATGAATGTTTTAATTTTTAGGGTTTTATGAATGTTTTAATTTTTAAGATTTTTTTAGGACATTTTATGATTTTTAATGATTTTTTAAGGACATTTTATGATTTTTAATGATATTTTTAGGACATTTTAGGTTTTTTTTAATGATTGTTTCACCGCATTTTATGTTTTTTATGATTTTTTCAAGACTTTTTATGATTTTTATGATTTTTATGATTTTTGAATATTTGCCCCTAGTGTCTAGCAAGGCAAAAGGGATTTTGAGTGGATGAATGAATGAGCACAACATGAATGAATAAGTGAATGATGGAGAAAGCTTATGTGATTGTCAATGACTATCTCATAATAGGGTAGCACGTTAATCCAAGCTCAAGGACCGGTTATAGAAATATAAAGCAAGGGTATGGTGTAACTAATGTCATATGGTCCAAAGAAATGACCATGTCAAGAGGTTTGTTACATTTTATGTCCTTAGTTCGGATCAAGATCAAGGGATAGATTTGGCTAGGACATAGATAGGATACACAATTCTAAGGGTGATAATGAAGGATAGGAGCTGAAGGGTGTGGATCAAGTACAATAAATATGACACACAAAGCCTGCAAAGGTCCTTAACCTTGTCAAGATCAAAGGTGGAAAAAGGGATATGGATGGATATAGAGTGAATAAGGGATAATGGAGGATGGGGGATAATAGATGGATGCACACAGATGTAACTTGCCCCCAGTGAATAGTGCAAGAAGATAATGGATTACGCATGACGCCTGTTTGCCATGTTTTCATCACGGTACTTACCCAAGGTGCCTGTTTGCCAGGTTTTCACCAGTGGATGAATTTTTTTTCTCTTTACTTTTTTTTTTTTTTTTTTTTTTTTTTTCTGATTTTTCACTTTTTTTTTTTTTCTCTTTTTTTTAATTTTTTTTTTCTTTCTTTCATGTTTTTTTTTTTTTTTTTTGACTTTTTTGACTTTTTTGAACTTTTGAAAGATAATGGATACATGATAGGAGATATGACTCAGGAATCAAGTTGAGTACCCTTGAAAGATTTTCTATAACGATCCATGGCTATTGAAGGTATGCTCAAAGATGTCGATAGGATGATGGTAAAGGGAGATGAAATGGATGATAAGATGGAAAGGTTATACGGATTTATGCAAAGGATTGGATAAGAGGGATGGAAGGATATAACATAGATGTTGGATAATGGATGGGAGTTGGAAGAATTGTGCATGGCTAGATGGAAATGCTGGCAAGATCAACATTGGCATGCACCTTGAGGGGTGGTAGGCTAGTGGAGGAATAGTGGATTTCAGAGTTTGTGATTTTGATGGAAAGGTTGAGGTGGATTTTAGGACACAAGGAGCCAAAATGGATGTAGGAGGTGAAATAGGTTTTAGGATAGTGGATGTGGGAGAAGCTGGGGTAGCAAACTTGAATGCCAATTTTGATTTTTCTTTAGTGTGCAAGTCCTGTACGAGTGACTTGGGAATCCACATGGTTCTTAAATTTTCATTCTTTTGTGATACTTTAGAATGCATTTCCTCGCTGTAAGACTTGGGAAGCCATACACATTTTGAATTTTCTTCTTTCTTTGTGGGCCTTTGTGGCCTTTTGGAAATTTCTTTCTTTTGTAGTGTCTTGGAATGTATTGCTTCTATAAGCACCTTAGGAACCCATATGGTTTTTGAAATTTCTTTCTTTTTCTCAATGGGCCTTTGTGGCCTTTTGTATATCTCTTTTTCTTTTTGGATCACATTTTTATTTGTTTTTACATGTCGATTAGATGGGACATGTTGATCCCTAAATGCATGTGGATTGTTTGATTCGTGACTTGTATGCTTGGCATCCAAATTGCTTGGAGAAGGAAAAAAATGTGTACATGGATAGGAAAGATATGAAGGTATTTTGGATGAATGGAAGGTGCTCGAAGATGTGTGCCTTTGTTGATCTTGCATAAGGAATGGAGGGATATAGGGACCTAAAATAGATAGAAGGGGGGAAGTGGAAGGCATGTATTTGGATTTAGCTGGAGAAATGTAGGATTTATGAGGGGTGCCAACATCTTGAGAGTGAGCAATGTAGCCATTATAATCAAGATTTTCTTTTATATCAGGGGGTTCTAATATACCCTGTTCATGAATGTCTAACCCTTTTCTTTGATAATGTATGCTTTGGAAGATCTTTTTAACAAAGGGTTTCTTCTTACTTTTGATGCTAGAGGCAAGTCCATTTTGAGGTGGAGGTGGCTTGCAAGGAATGATAGGATCATGTGAGGACTTTAGGGGCATGATGGAATCTTGAGGCAAACATGGAGAATTATGACAAGGGAATAAAGGGATACTTTGATCTTGACATGGAAGAGGACCATTGGATAGAGTAGGAAGGGTGTTTGACACTTCATTTTGAATAGGATCATTTGAAAAGGTGGACGAGGCATCATGATCTTGCTTAGGAAGTGGATTAGGAATAGGATTTCGAAGGATGGTTTTCTCTTGAGATGGAAGGGGATCATCTTGGAAGAAATAGAAAGGTACAAGGGGATCATCATGGGATTCTAGGGAGGTAGGATCTTTTTCAACCATTGCATGGGATTGGAGAGTTTTGGTGTCTTGATCTTGATTTATGATAGAACTCATTTCTTCATTTTTCAGATTATCCTCTTGACATGGAGCCACTTCTAAGGAAGGGGTAGTAATTTCGATATGCGATTCTTGGAAGGTGTTCATGCTTTCGCATAATGGGGAAGCATTTTGGATGGGGCCTTCTAGAGTGGGTATGATTGGAATCAGAGTGCATGATGGTATAGGATCTAAGATATCTGAATCGTATAAAGGATTTGTATAAAAGAATGGATTAGCTTGGATTTGTACACTTGATAGCCCTTGAGGATCAATATGGGAAGTTTCACCATTAGGTCCATTGTTTGAAGGAGATGGTATGGATTGTTGCTGAGAAGTTTTAGGAGATGAAGGCATCGTGGAAGAGATGGAGGCCACATATGGAGCCTTGCTAGACATAGGTGTATTATTTTGATCATGCTTGGGAGTAGTGCCTTGTTCCTCTGTAGATGAGTCATTAGGATCTTCAATTTCAATGATATCATTATCAAGGAGGTCTTGAATCTTATGTTTTAGTTCCATGCAATCTGAAGTCTTATGTTTGTTATGTCTATGATATTCACAATAATTGCTCAAAAATTCACATCCCCATGTAGTCTTGTTAGGCAGTATGATAAGATTGTGCTCAAGAAGCTCTTTCAAAGCCGACTCAATAGATTGCCCCAATGGTGTAAATTGTCTATCTAGGGAATACTTAGAACAAATGTCTTGTTGTCTTAGTGAAGAATTCATGTGATCTTTCTTGAGATTTGGCTTTTGATTTTCAATTATTTGTTGTTCCACCTTATATAGTCATTTTAGCATTCCTTGAAGTTTGTCACTGTTGATATCATGAATTTGTTTCTCAAAAGGGGTCATTGATTCATTTTGTTGAACTTGAATGTCATATATTTCTCTCTTGAGATCTTGAATTTGTTGGGCCAAAGTAGCCATGGATATTTATGATAGTTCTGATCTTTGACCTAGGACAATGTATGAGACTCTAGGTATGACGCAAACCCTAAAGTGCAAAGGGGGAACTATATGACATGAGTGAGATTAGGATGTGATAAGGATTAATGAAAAAATATAATCTATGTGACATGATTGAGATGGGAATGTGCTAAAGGGTTGATGCAAAATGAGATCTATATGATAGGAAAGTGATGTGCAACTAAACCCTAAATGAGATATGAGGATGTTTGATGCAAGGACTGAGGATACTCTAGGTGTGAAAATATTTGCAATGTGGGATTTGACTTGTGCTATGATCAATAGACACAAGGATAAGTTATCAAAGAGAGGGCATGCTATGATAGGAGATGATGAACTCCAAGCGGAATACCAAATCAAAGACACTGATAGATTCCCTAACTCAAGGAAGATGCACCTCAAGTGATAAGAGGGATTGATGATCAAAAGTTGATGTCAGACCTAAGATGAGAAATCCTAAGTGCAAGCAACGTTTTTGGTTTTTTTGGATTTTTGACTTTTTTTGGATTTTGGTATGCAAATAATAATGAAATGCTAGGACCAATGATGAAATGACCTAGGGAACTTGTGCAGGGTTTAGGGTTATGTCCTAAAGGAATGATGGAAGGCTATGCAAAGATTATGGGTATGATCTAAGGGGATTATGCATGAGTTTGATCTAGGGGGGATATGCAAAGACTAGGTATGATTAAATAAGATATGCAAGGATGAAAGGTGCAACTAGGTGAAGACTATGCAAGGATCTAAAAGGGTATGGGAAACTAGAATGATGTGACTATGTGAGGACCTAAAAGATCAGAACTTCAAAAGTGATTTCTCAAGAGATTTGAAATGATTGTTTTTTTAGAACACAGGTTCAATGTTTCAAGGACAATGTTGTTTTGTAAGGTTTTAGTTTCAAGTGTGGTGTTGATTGTGAAATGTTCTTGTTTGTTTGTGCACACATTCAGAAAACATGGCAGGCAGAATGTTTGTTTGATTTTGCAATAAAAACACATTCAAGCACAATCCTAAGGCTGGCCAGGACAATAGTTGTTGAATCTCACTTGGGGGTTTACCCCGAGCTACGCAATTCAGAGTGGATACTTAGATGCTTGACCCCACTGGCTCCACCCTCAGCACTCACTTCTTCGGGGTAGCCAAGCATCAGTCCCCACGAAAACTCCCCGTGGTGAACTTTGTATCTCTACTAAGAACCGTAAGAATGTGAGCCGCTTCAAAGGTTCGACCTCCTGCGTCAACAACTAGAAGGTTTTTGGCTTCTAACACAAATGGTGTCTAGTAAGGGCATCCGTTCGAGTGGCCATACATGCGGCGGCGTACGCTCCGTTAAGGAAGGCTCCCAGCTTATAGAGGTTGTGCTCTATAGGGTTTATGGGGAGACATGCCATCGGTATGAACTAGTCAGCACTCGTTGCTTGCAACTTTCGTCACAAACACATTTATTTATAGTGGTTCGGAAGAGCTTGGCTTTAGCCCGTTACCACTTGGGTCGTTCCCTCTCACTGAGCCTTAAGGGCTTCTCGAGAGGCAGGCCCTCTAAAAGGTAAACACAAAAGAGCCTAATGCTCAAAACACGAAAGACACTGATTAATTTTAAAGCACCAATTCGAAATGTGATCTAATCTAGAAATCAGACAATCGGTTTCAAATCACCATTTCTTCGACATGCATCCTGCATCAAATGACATTAGTAGTTTCAAAATTATGATCTTCGACACACGAGATTGGATGCCCTACACAAGACGCAAACCAAAAGATTAGTTCCCAAAATAAAATTTAAATCTAATTAAAAAAAAGACTAATTTTAAATCTATAACTAAATAACAAAAACAAATTTAATCTAATTAAAAGCTAAACTAACAAAAATAAAAATTAATCTAAACTAAACTAAAAATTAATTTAAAAAACAAAAACTAATTAACAATTAAAAATTAAAACTAAATACTAATTTAAAACTTAATTAACAAAAATAATTAAAAACTAAAACAAAATTCTAAACTAAAAAAAATGATTAAAAACTAAAACTAGATTCTTATATAAAAGCTAAAACTACATACTAACCCATAACTAAAAGTAAAGCTAAAGAAAAAGTGAGATACGTAAGAAAGTAAATCTAAAACTTAAAAAAAAACCAAAAACACTAACATGAAACAAAGAAAATTTCAGACCTCACGTAAAACCAAAAGGGGTAACACAAGCTGCAATAAACCAAAAAAATCTGCAAGCCAAAGATGAGGTAGTTCCAATAAATGCCTTAAGTAAAATGCTTCAAAGAGGCATGCAAGCTGAAAAATCTACCAAATGTGGGGAAGAACAGATATGTAAGTTGTATAACAACTCACGTGGGTTGCAAAACCACACGCAGAGACAAGAAACATTAATGCAGAATACAGCAACAGACGGACATATGTAAATGTTGATGCTAAATGTAGATTTTAATGATATTCACGCATCTATAAATGCTAAAAAAATCATACCTATGTCAGGAAATAGTAAAACTCATGTCAGAACAATTCTGATTTGCCCAAAAAAATAATAATGATTATGCCAAATGCAATCACTCAAGCCAGAAAACAGAAAGAATCGTGCCAGGATAATAATGATTCAAAATTAAACTTTCAAAATTAAAATTTTCATGCCAGTGATGAGGCACGTTCATAGCCTTGCATATTATTGATGGTGCATGTATAGATTGAGGCTAAGAAATTATAGAACGTGATAGAGCGATGCAGCAAAAAACCAACATCAAATGAAACTTTCAAGCAAATGTAACCGACAAGAAAAATATCCGGATGATTAAAAGGATAAATGGTAGGCAATGACAATGTCAAAGTGGTATTCAAGGCAGGCTAAAATGCATACAAATGAATTTCCTGCAAGACACGTTAAATATTCAACAAAAGAAGATATGTTAGATGCAATCCCTGCAGCAAACAAACAAGTCACACTACAAGCATGAGAAAGATATATGAATTGTGAGATTGAATGATCAACGAAATGTGCTCTCACAAGCTGCCAATATCATCCAAATGCCTCCTATCAAGCGAAAATCAAACTAACAAAAAGGACAAGAGGCTGTCCCACCGGGCGTGTCAATTGTAGATGGAGGAAATGGGAAACTAAATCATGGATTTAGCTTCTTCCAACATCCAACAATGAAGTACCTGCAAAACACACACATGCAAATTGAAATATAAACTAGAAACACACATGCATGCAACAAAATTCGCTCCATTGCACTCCTATTCTTCAAGATTTCACATTTGATATATTTGCTCTCAGAAGCACTTATGCAAAAAGCTATGAGGAAATGGAGATTTGAGAATGCAAAGATAGTAGATAAGATGATAATGGACTGCAAACTGGCATAAGTTTGACGCATAAAGATGGGATGCTCAAATAAGAGAGAGGGACTTGGTTTAAATAGATTTTCTCCGGGCGAGTTCATGTTGTGGGATGAATATGGGATAATGCAAAATGAGTGGTAAATGGGAAATGGCAAGTGGGAAATGGTAAGTGGTAGGAGGGGATATTTAAGGGTTTTATTAAATAAATAGATAAATGTATATAAGGTGAATGCATGAATATGATATAATGTTTTATTTAATAAATTTAATGGATAAATGGTATGATATTAATAATAATATAATGAAGATGGGAATTATGAATAATGAATTATTGAGAAATAATAAGGTAATAATAAGTACTCGCCTGATGTTCGGAGAAATTTAAAATTAAATGCAGACAAATTAATGGAAATTTTTATGTGTCTACAGTTATAACATGCAATATTAATATTTCTTGGAGCAGAAAATTGACTCTTCCTATCATAAATGGGAGCATATCTATGCATGTGTCTACAACCTAACATACTGTGTCCATCTGCATTACATCTTTGACAAACTGCATTTTTATTTCTAGAAAAATCAGTTTGACCTTTCCTAGACCCTTTTCTACACTCACTTGCTATATGCCCATTGTAGACATCTAAAAATGGTCAACGCTTGTGGATTCATACTTTAACATTTGCGCATTGCCTTATTTTAGGGTTCTTGCATCGCATTAACATTTCTTCTATGTTGCGCACTTGGTCTTTATCGTTTGCAAGCATCGAGTCCTTCTTCTGCACTCCTCATTTTTATCGCTTTCGAATTAGGTCTTGTCGATAACAATCTTCAGTCATGATTTTGGTCGATCCTTGTCCTTGCCAATTTTGTCATTTTACGATCGATTCATCATCAATCCTTGTCCTCTTCAATCATGTCAATTGTGCTTATCAATTTGATCTCCTTGTCAATCTTGGTCAATTTGTCATTGATTTTTGTCAACCAATTTTAATCATTTATCAACATTGGTCATTTGTCAATCAGAATCATGATCGAATCGGCATCAATTATCTTTTTTGAAGACCTAATTGTCATCCTTGCATTTCTAATTCATCTTCTAAGGTTTTATGATTTATTCATTTAATCTTGTTTGTCATTTTCCCTCTAGGTTAAATACTTTATTTATTTATCCTAAGTCTTCTTGTCACAATTAAATATTTATTTAATTGGCTAACTAATTCCTCCTCTCTTTGTGAATTAATTAATGAATGAAAAATTATTAATTAATTTACCTAATTTTCCAATTTACTAATTTCTCCTAATTCCTAATTTTCTAATTTTCATCAATTTTCTAATTTCCTAATTTCTAATTCATCTAATTTTCTATTTTCTCTAATATTTCTCCTAATTTCATGGGAATGACATAGCAAATTTGTCACAATTTGTCATAATTTGTGAATCAATCAATTTTGCATAGCAACCTTGTCAATTTGTCATAATTTGTCAATCAATCAATCTCGCATAGAAAGTGTCAATTTGTCATAATTGTCATTCTTGATTTGAAATTTCCTTTCAAATCTCTTCATGCTAATCTTGTCATCTCTCCAATTTGTCTATAAATTGGATGAATTTCTTCAATCTGACCCCAATGAATTACATTTTCGAATCGATCCCCGAATCAATCACGCTTCTAGTACTACCGTCTTGTCAATCTTGCTTTCACATTATGCTTATACACTTGAAGGTGAGATCCACAAAACAAAGCAATTTGAAGGAGAAAGAAGGACAATGGAGAATCATGGAGGAGACATCCGCATTTGTGATGGTTTGCGTTTGAATTGAATGTTTTATTTCCATATCTCTATTGAATGTTTGTAGGTTTTCTTATCATTGCAATCTGGTTTTGTGATTGAGCTAGTTTAATATCTATTTGCTTTGATGATTTCCAGATTCCTATCTACATTAATTGGTGAACCCGACGTGAAACTAACCATTTAACCATGTTTTGAGTGCCTTTTGAGCTGATTTGCAGGTGAAAAACCCAAGAAACAGGGCAATTCAAGGCTTTCTGGGCACTTCTGCGCCTGTGTAGGAGGGATCTGCGCCTGTGTCAAGGGATCTACACCTGTGTCAATGCATTCTGCACCTGTGTCAAAGGGAACTGCGCCTGTGTCAATGCATTCTGCGCCTGTGTCAATGCATTATGCGCCTATGTCAAGACATTCTGCGCCTGTGTAAGGCCAGAAACAGAGGTGAAAATCAGTGTTTTTACTTGCAAATTACTTTGTTTTTGCGTTCTGTCCTGGTATTCTAGTTTTCTTTGGTAATGATTCTCTGTGCAGCACCTTGGCATTACCCATGGTGAAGACAAAAATGAAACTACTAACAAATCTTATGCAGGTTCGCTAGTCAAAGACCAAACAAATCAAACTTCTAACTTAGTGATTTTGCAGGTTGTCTTGTAATCCAACCGAACTTTGTGTTTGTGATTCATAATTAGGCACCTAGTATGTTTGCTAAGTAGGATGGAATGAACATGTGTTTACTTTGTTTGTCGAGTTTGACATTGGAGTAGGAGAGTATGCTCTCATCCTTCTTAGGGTGATCAGAAATCCAGATCTTCAATACCATTCTCATGTTTTGGATTGTTTGTTACCTTTAGAGGGCCTACCTTCCCGACCATTTGCTTTCTTTTGCAAGCAAGTGACAATCGTGAGAAGGGAACGACCCAAAGTGAGCACAGCTAGAGTACCTTGGCATTCTAACTCACTATAAATAAATACCTGATGGGCGAAAGCTTTGAAGGAAGGGTTACGTGGGAATTGTAGTTACTTGGGAAGTGATGACCCTTGGACTCTTTCTCATATCAACATCTAAGTAGGGCCTCACGGTCTAAATCGTGCTTGCGCGACTACATTTGTTTGGTATCTTGGTGGGCCTATGTCTCAATCACACTTGCGTGACACCAAGGAGTAGCGCTTAACAGAAATCCTTATTCAACACCTTGTATTTAGAGGCCAAAAATCCTTCTAGTTGCTTGAGAAGGAGGAGTTTGGATACTTGGAAGAGATACTAAGTTCCCCATGGGGAGATTTCCATGGGGACTAATGCTTGGCTGCCCTGAGAAGTGAGTGCCGTGGAGGGGAGCCTGTGGGGTCAAGCATCTATGTATTCTCCTTGAATCTCATAATGAGTCTACCTCTCAAGTACCTATTGTCTTTACCTACCATAAGAAATGTGTGAATGAGCATGATTGTCTTGAGTCTAAGTTAAAATATCTTGTCTTCTTTGCTTGTCAAAAGTTGAGTTGTGTCTCATTTCAAAAACAAGACAAATTGATTGAAAACAAGGTTAAACACAAGAGTATTTCATTCAACAAAGTTCAAAACACCTTCAAACATGGTTGTCAAACATTTTTCAAAATCTTGTCTCAACATTCATGTCACTTAGATTTAGGTTCATCCTAGGTTTGCATTTTGCAAGTTCATTGTCAACTACCAAGGTTAGGTTTCACCTAGGTCATATTCCTTTGCATATCAATAAGGGTCATCCATTTGCATGTGTCCTCTTGCATTAGAGTAACACCATTTCATAATTCAACCTTAGGTTTTGCCTTAGGTTGACATTGTCATACATTTGCATTTGCATCTTTGTCCTCATAGCATTAGGTCACATTTGCATACTCTAGGTCTCTTCATTAAGCTTAGGTCATTATCATATCATATTAGGGTCATTTGCATAGTAATTGTCCCTTTGCATATAGGGTCAAAACTAGGTTTTGTCATACTTGAGTAATGCAAATCTTTGATAAACCCTAAGTTATTGTTAGGAAGTCTAGACCTTATCAAACTTTTGTCTTTTTGTCATCAATGTCATTTGGTCAAACCTAGCTTAGTATCCAAGCATATAGCGGAGACATTGTCATTTTGTCCTTTTGTCACTTGGTCCTTTGTCCTTTAAGGTCTTGGCTTCGTTTCAACTGTAGGTTTGCATTCCAAAAAGTTTGTCCAAATCTTGAAAAACAACAAAAACATTAAGTTGCATTGTCATCCTTTAGGTTGCATTTGTCAATCCCATTAGTTGCATTGCATAGTGACATGTTTGTTGAAATGAGGTCTCAACCTTCTTACGAAGCCATGTCATCACAATTGAGCAATCAATCATGTCAATCCCATCTCTACATGTCTCAGAACTTGGATCAAACTTATCATGATGATGTAAATGTCCAAATACAAAAACTAGAGGAAAAACTAGTTCGAGAAAATGAGATTTTGGAACAAAGAGTGAAAAACATTGAGAAGAATAGATCACAAATGTCCAAAATGTTTTGAAAATTTCTAGGTCGAAATCTGAAGATTGAGCCAATTGATGTAAGATCTCTTCTTGAACAATCAGACATACCAGCTCTCCTCTCCCAAATAGAGATTATGAAACAATTTCAAGAAAAGAGACAACAACATTATGTTCTTTCACAACAAGAACAAGAAGGTGTTTACTATCAATCAGATTTTCAACCATCACAACCAATTGTTCAACAGTTCCAACATTTCCAACCAACACAACCAATGGTCTAACATATACAACCAACACAACCAATGGTCCAATTTCAACAATATGTCCAACCAACTATACAATGTCCACAAATAGTTCAACCAATGGTGGAATATCAACAATTTCAATCAACATATCAATGTCAACAACCACAACCAAACATTCAAAAACAAAGGTTGCAACACACACCAAGCCAAATTTTGAACATGTCAAACCAATTTGAACAACATCTAGTTCGAAATCAAAACATGACATCAAACCAAGACCAAATTCTTGCCAAACAAGTTCAAATTCCAGATACAACTATGTCAAAACCTCGAAAGAAAGGTGGCTTTATTGCAAGGCTCTTAAGGAACCTACCAAGTGAGTTCTTTGAAGAAGATCAAGATAATACACTTATGTCTAGCAATGCCTCATCCCCCTGCAAACAAATTGACTCTCCAGTGGCATCTATCCCTACACCTTTAGAAGTTTCACAAGAACCTTCCATATTGTCCTCATCAAACAATACACCCAAGGATGAAATTATCCAAGGGCTATCCATAATTGATTGCCAAGATAATTCAATTCATGATGCACATCCTTGTCATGTTTCAGAAATACAAGACCCAATGACACCATGCACTTTATTGCCATTACCTGTTTTAGAGGACCCCATTCAAAGTCCCTCTTCCTCATGTTCAAGCATTGATTCCTTGCCAGAATCCATCACAAATGTTCAAATTCCATCCCCTTCGTGCCAAAGCATTGATCCCTTGCCAAAATCCCCTATGCATATCCAAAGTCCAACCCCATGTCAAGAAGATAATTTAGAGCATGAAGAAACGTGTCTTGAAATAGATGAAGATCAAAATCTTGAAACCTTATCATCCCATCCAATTGTTGACCAAGATCCCATTTCCCCAAACACTCACGATGATTCACTTATTCCTGTCAATTCTATCCAAGAACACAATGTCCTTTCAAATCCCATTGACATTCCACTTCCTAAGAAAGATCAAGATATCCCTTCCATCCTTTTCGATGATCCCATTAAAAGTCAAGAACAAAGCACCTTTAAAGAGGATTCCAATGATCTTCCTCCTTGTCAATATCAAATTATTCCTTTAAATCCTCCACAAGATCCTTTTGTTCCTCCATCTCCTTGTCTTAATGCCCCATATACACTCCAAGATCGCATTTCTTTTGATGATCCCATTATTTCTCCCATTCCATCTCTTGAAGAGCCTGTCATTGAACCATGTCCACTACACAATCGTAGTCCCCCACATGATCCTAATCCCCCTCATGATTCTAACGTGTCAGTGCAAGATGTTCTTGAACCCTCGACATGCATAATGGGTTCTTCCACTTTGGTGCAATCCGATCCACTTCAAGATCTCATTATTTCTCTCATATCATATCCACCTCATAATGGACTCGCGTCTTCTTCCCAAAGAAAAGAGTATACTACAAGTCAAGATATTCATAAAGGAAAAGGAGTAGACCTTCATGAGAAAGAACCCCTCCATATCAAAGAAGATCTTAAGGCTCATGTCTACACAACTCACTCTCAAGATGTTGGTATCCCTCCATCAAAATCAAAACATACACCTTCCCCATCATACTTTCCATCCATCTTAGGTCCTTATATCCCTTCGTCCTCTATGGAAGGTTAGCAAAGGCATACATCCTTGAGTAAATTTCATCAATCCAAAAGAAATCCATTTCATTCATATTCATCCATGCATTCCTTTCCCCCTCCAAGCAATTTGGATGCCAAGTATAAAAGTCATAAGTCTAGCAATCCACATGTATTCAAGGATCAACATGTCCAATATAGTCGACATGTCAAAACAAAGAACAATATGATCTATAAAGAAAAAGAAAAATCCAAAAGGCCACAAAGGCCCACTGAGCAAAATAAAGCAAAGTCAAAATATATATGGGTTCCTAAATCCCTTATGCAAGCAATGCACACCAAAGAACAACAAAAGCATGAAAAATCCAAAACAATGTGGGTTCCTAAGCAACTCCTTGAAGCACAAAAGCCTAAAGAAACATCCAACTTGGCATCCAAAGTTGCTATTCCTCCATCCAACCTTCTCAAATTTGTTCCTCCATCACCTTCTTCATCCATTTTGGGCCCTTATGTCCCAAAATCCCAAGCTATTCCTCCATCCAAATCTCACAATTTGAGATCCATTTTTCCTCCATCAATCCACCACCCGTTAAGGTGCGTGCCAATGTTGATCTTTCCTTCATTTCCATCCACTGAAGCCCAATTCTTCCAATACCCTATCCATTATCCAATACATATTTTCCATCCTTCCATCCCTCTGGTCCAATCCTTTGCATAAATTTTTGCCTTAGTTTCATCTCTTTTTCCATGTCCTTATCCTACCAACGTCTTTGAGCATACTTTTAAAGGTCATGGTCCATTTTTTTTTCAAGGCTACTATCCAAAAAAAAAAAAAAGACGCTTGAGTCCTTCTTCCATCCCCTATCATGTGTCCATCTTCTATTGAAAAAGTCAAAATAAAATAAAAGAAAAAAAAAAAGAAAAAAAAAAAGGAAAAAAAAAAAAAGTAAAAGCAAAAATAATTCGTCCACTAGTGAAAACCTGGCAAACAGGCGCCTTGGGCAAGTACCATGATGAAAACCTGGCAAACAGGCATCATGCATAATCTATGAACTTCTTGCACACTGTACTTGGGGGACAGGTTTTATCCTATCATATCCTTTTGTCCTTCATTGTTCCATTATCCTATTGAACCCCTGTCATTACCCTTCATATCCTATTGTCCCTCATGTCCAGTTTCCCTTTCCACCTGTGATCTTGACAAGGCTGAGGATCATCATGAGCATCATGCATCTTGTTTGCAGCTTTTAGTCCATCATAGCTTTTGGTCATTTATCCATTTGCTTATTATAATCTTTCATCCATATTCCCTGTCTTATTGCAACTTTCTGCCACTATCTCGTAGCCAACCCCGACCTTCAGTCCATGTCCCTTATCCATTCTTGGTCTTGCTTATCCTATCCATATCTTATCACTATCCATACACTCTTTTTCATTCCTTGATCTTGACCTGACATAAGGACGCAAAATTTAAACATGGTTTCAAAAACCTCTTGACATGTCCCTCATGCCATGTCACTGCTTTACATTGTCATATCCAGTCTCTTGTCCCATCATGCCATAGCCCTTGAAAATTGCATCCGTATTGCTAGACACTGGGGGCAAAATCATAAAAATTGAAAAATATCCTGAAATAATCATAAAAATTGAAAAATATCCTAAAATAATCATAAAAATTGAAAAATGTCCTAAAATAATCATAAAAATTGAAAAATGTCCTGACATAATCCAAAATAAAAAATGTCCTGAAAATTGAATCATAAAAATTGAAAAAATCCCTAAAAATCAAATAATGTCCTAAAAAAATCCCTAAAAAGTCAAATAAAGTCCTGAAAAAATGAACAAAAAAAAAAATTGTAAAAAAAACTCGAAAAACACAACACCAATATCCCCTTTATGCATAGACAAATCGCTAAGCATACATCTAATGACACGCAATCACACACTACGCTTTACTGAAATCACGCATTCACAGCTGAACCTTTTTCAATCAAACCAGACATTCAAACTGATCACAATTGTCATATCAATCAATCAACATCAATATCATTTGTCCTTGTCACTACTATCATGGGTCTTATACAAGGTGTGGTATACTCGAAACCAGACTGTGTCCTGTCTTAGAGGGGGTACCGCATGTCCTAAAACCAAACAGCATGATCGTCCTATCAACACTTTCAACTTTTGACAAAGAAGATCAAGATGTTTATTTGACTTGTTGGAATTAGCGAGTCTTATCATTTATTGATTTATCTTCAATCATGCTCCTATGTTGCTCGATGATGTCACTGAGTGATTTAGAGTGACCGGGATGGTTCATGGTCCTTCATTTTTTTTGTTATGTTTGCTGTTTGTGGAATGTTTGTCACAAACTGGGGCAACTATATCATTGGGTGTCTGTGATAAGTACGTTCGCTTTGTGAACACCGCACATACCTCGACCCTTGCTGTATGCACCCTAGGATGCTTCACTCATTCCTTGTGTGTGATGTGTCTGTCTTTTGCAAAAGGGGTTGCGTTTCAGCTCTAGCCTTCAATGCCATGATGCTCTGCATCCATTTTGCTACATTAAATAAAGTTTCTCACCTACTTATGTGCATTTGTGAAAGCAAGTTTTCCTTCATCTCTAACTGTCCTCTGTCTAATTTCTGCTTACTAACATTTCTTCCGTCAGTCTTGGCAGTCCGTTTGATCCTATCATTTTCTATCATTCTTATCGATCAATTGGCCTCTTTTCTGGATGTTTCTAGCCAATTCCTCGAGGGGGCATGCATATGTCATTGTCATTGTCTGGGGCATTTTCATTATTGTTCTTTGAAACAACGCTTAAAATCACATTGTCTCAAAGAGGGGCAAAATGTAGACATCTAAAAATGGTCAACGCTTGTGGAGTCATACTTTAACATTTGCACATTGCCTTATTTTAGGGTTCTTGCGTCGCATTAACATTTCTTTTATGTTGCGCACTTGGTCTTTATCGTTTGCGAGCATCGAGTCCTTCTTCTGCACTCCTCATTTTTATCGCTTTCGAATTAGGTCTTGTCGATAACAATCTTCAGTCATGATTTTGGTCAATCCTTGTCCTTGCCAATTTTGTCATTTTACGATCGATTCATCATCGATCCTTGTCCTCTTCAATCATGTCAATTGCACTTATCAATTTGATCTCCTTGTCAATCTTGGTCAATTTGTCATTGATTTTTGTCAACCAATTTTAATCATTTATCAACATTGGTCCTTTGTCAATCAAAATCATGATCGAATCGGCATCAATTATCTTTTGTCAAGACCTAATTGTCATCCTTGCATTTCTAATTCATCTTCTAAGGTTTTATGATTTATTCATTTAATCTTGTTTGTCATTTTCCCTCTAGGTTAAATAATTTATTTATTTATCCTAAGTCTTCTTGTCACAATTAAATATTTATTTAATTGGCTAACTAATTCCTCCTCTCTTTGTGAATTAATTAATGAGTGAAAAATTATTAATTAATTTACCTAATTTTCCAATTTACTAATTTCTCCTAATTCCTAATTTTCTAATTTTCATCAATTTTCTAATTTCCTAATTTCTAATTCATCTAATTTTCTATTTTCTCTAATATTTCTCCTAATTTCATGGGAATGACATAGCAAATTTGTCATAATTTGTCATAATTTGTGAATCAATCAATTTTGCATAGCAACCTTGTCAATTTGTCATAATTTGTCAATCAATCAATCTCGCATAGAAATTGTCAATTTGTCATAATTTGTCATAATTGTCATTCTTGATTTGGAATTTCCTTTCAAATCTCTTCATGCTAATCTTGTCATCTCTCCAATTTGTCTATAAATTGGATGAATTTCTTCAATCTGACCCCAATGAATTACATTTTCGAATCGATCCCCGAATCAATCACGCTTCTAGTACTCTTGTGCTACCGTCTTGTCAATCTTGCTTTCACATTATGCTTATGCACTTGAAGGTGAGATCCACAAAACAAAGCAATTTGAAGGAGAAAGAAGGACAATGGAGAATCATGGAGGAGACATCCGCATTTGTGATGGTTTGCGTTTGAATTGAATGTTTTATTTCCATATCTCTATTGAATGTTTGTAGGTTTTCTTATCATTGCAATCTGGTTTTGTGATTGAGCTAGTTTAATAGCTATTTGCTTTGATGATTTCCAGATTCCTATCTACACCCATATATAACTTTTACATGAAAAACAATAACCAAAGGAGGGTTTGTAACTTACAAATTTTTTTTTCCACACGTGTGGAGACCTTGCTGACCGGTTTGCTCCATTCCTTCTTCCTTTGTTGTTGATCTTGAGATGCTCATTTGCAACAGTCTCAACTTCTAATTTCCTCCCATTCCCAGTCTTGTGTGCATCAACATTGTTTGATATTCTATATCTCCTTCTTGGGTTCTTATCTCTGATAAAGCCATCTCCATTCAACTTTCCTTTTCCTTTTGAATTAACATTGTTCTTTCTTGTGGCAACAACCTGTGCATTCAAAATTTCCATTGTAGTGGTCAGATCAATCTTCTTCCTTGGAGCATTTCTGACTGTGAAAGTTTGTCTACTACCATTATCACTTGAAGAGACAAAGTGTATCTCCTTCTTAGATGAGTCCTTGCTGGTAGAGTATTGACCTTTCTCATATCCAACACCTTTGGTATCTTTAAAGTACTTTTGTTTGCTCAACATCTTATCCAAGGCCTTTGTGCTCCCTTCATATTTGATTCTCATCTTGAGCTCATCTTGGCACTTCTCCAGCTCTATTGTTAGCTTTGCTATTTCACCCTTTAGATTTTGACACTCCTTTTGTTTTGTCTCAACTTCTGATTCTAATTCCTTACACCCACATTTCTTGGTATCAAAATCTGATTTTGATTCTTCATTTATCCTTTTAGCATCATCCAATTGTGCCTTCATATTTGCAGTAGTTTTCTCTGATTCTTGAAGACACTTATTCAGTCAGTCTTGTTCTTCAACAACAACATTCTTATACATTTTATATTCCGTCCTCACCTTTCTGAGTTCCTCAAGTGCATAAATAAGTTCACCTTCAAGGTCTGCTTCAGCTTCAACTTATTCATCTTCTTCATCACTAATAAAAGGGTCCCAACTGTAGGATTTTGATACACTATCACAACAAGATGTTCTCTCCTCATCTTATGTCCCTTTTTCCATGAGTAGATGTGATTCATTTTTTTCTTCATTGCAGCAACTGACATATATGCTTTTATCATATTCACATTTATCTGCTTCATAAATCTTCTTCCTCTCACAATCTGATCTAGCAGTGGTAGGCTCTTCGCCATATAGTTTCTTTAGTCTATCCCACAAGCTCTTTGTAAATTTGCATCTATCAACCTTTGAAGACACTGTATCAAGCAATCGATTGAGTATAGCCTTCATTGCTTTTACATTTCACTCATATCTTCCTTTTGCTTTAGGATCAATAGGAGGACTAGTAAGGATAGAGTATCCATTTATAATAGACTTCCAAATATCATATCTAAGGTAGACAAACAAACTTCCATTCTTGCACATGAAATGACATAGTTTGAACCATCAAACATAGGTGCAGGGATTGACTCAAATTTAACCATTGTGCTCACAAACCAGAATCTACCCACGCTAGAGAAATATTATCAGAAGGGAACCTAGGGCTCTAATACCAATTGAAGGAACACAATGGACCGCTGAGAGGGGGTGAATCAATGGTAATTAATAAAAACTTTAACAATCTAATATAAACAAAGCTTTAATCACGAGTCAAAAAATATGAGCATAGATATTAAACTCATTTGCATACACACACATAAGGCAATCACATAACACCGGATGTACGAGGAAAACCCACCGTGGGAAAAACTTTGATGAGAATGTTGCTGCAGTCTATTGCTCCAATCGAGCCTCACAAATAAATCTCATTACAATGTTTAGGGCACCAACCCAAGGAGCACTAACCCCTAGCTTAATGGGCACCAACCCAAAGGAGCACCAACCCTTACAGTTTATGGGCACCAACCCAAAGGAGCACCAACCCCTAGCTTTATGGGCACCAACCCAAAGGAGCACCAACCCCTAGCTTTATGGGCACCAACCCAAAGGAGCACCTACCCCTTGCTCTAAGCACCCACTCAAATATTTACAATGAACACATATTTAAAAATAGTTTGAGTACCTTGTTGTAAATGAGGTTTTGCAGCTCACAAATATCCTCCTCTTGAGATTGACCTGACTCTTTTTTTGTCTCTGATCTTAGGCTTCAATCTCATCTCTCTGCTCTCTATCTTCTTCCTTCCATCCTCTTCTCTTCTCTTCTCTTCTCTACAACCATCTTTCTGCTTTCTGCTTGGCCCAATCCTCTTTATTTGCCTCTCCCAATGTATATAACCCATTGTGTTATCTGCCTCAGCTCTTCACATTTCTGGTCATTGGTCTCTGCTGCTCTCCTCCTCTATTCTTAAAGCTCTTCACTGTCCACTCTCTATTATGACTCTCGGCAACTTTTTGTCTCCTCCACACATTTGAACATTTTGCATGCAATATTATTCTTGCACCGACATCGTGTTATTGACACCTGCATGGTCTACTTCTCTATGACCCTCTTCTCTCTGTTTTCTACACTCCGCAACAATCAAATTTCCATCAATCTTTTCAGCTGGTTGACATACCCTCTTTTATACATTTATTCAATCACCTCCAAGAGTTCAATCAGATCATAACTCATCACAAATCAGACAAAATCTATTTGCATCATTATCAACAACATAATTCACACAATTTTCTAAACAACCTTAGAATTGTTCATATGTTGATATAGACTTTGATCTTATCGACTTGGCATTGGAAATATACCACCTTCTGTATCTATCAACCAACTAGAAATCCATAATAACTTGTTCAAGTTTCCAGACCATTTATTTGACGCGCCAAAAAGTGTTCTACAATTTATTTGAATCTGGACTGTTTATCTCTCCTCTTGATTCAAGGATGTCTTCTCGAGTTTCTAAGAAATCAAATATGCAGGAAGATTAGATTCTCTATACACACCACTAAGACAGATAACCACCCATATTAAATGCATCATCCTCCTTCTTGGAACACTCTGCGAGATCAGATTACTAAACTTAGTAATCTTCTCCTGCCCATAAGATCTGATATCCTGCATGTTGATCATCTCGAGCCGCACACTAGTCTGCTACAGAATCACCATTAATGTTTTGACCATCCTCTATCGACCTGCCTTGAGGAGATCACTGATAACTTTAAGAAACCCCCTCTCAAAAAATTGTATAAAATATTTGCGAATATTTTTTTTTTTTTTAAAACTATTATTGGTGAATCTTTCCTTTTTTTAAAGAAAAATATTAATTTTATTGGCGAGTTTTTTTATATCAATTTTTTTTTTATTGGTGAATCTTGAAAAATAATATGAGTATGCATTAATTACTTTTGCAAATCCTTTCATTTAAAATTTAATAGTTTTTTATAGAAAAGTAAAGACTGAAGGTGGAAATCATTAATGAGTTTAAGGGGTAGACTCTATTTAAATAATTAATAGTTTCTATCATTAAGTTAAAATAATCTAATAACCCTCTTTGTATTTTGTGAGATAAAATGTACCAACAATTTGTAATACTCATGGGGCCAAAAATTGCTTTTAAACCATTCATTTTCATTGAGGTCAACAATTCAAAAGCAATTTCAAACCCCATGAGCACTACAATTTGTAAGTACAATTTACCTCATGGAATATAATGAAGGTCATTAGATTATATTTTAAACCAATAGCGGCAACTGAAATTATTGATATAACCCTAAAGTAACCAATAATTATGATACATTATTGGCGAATTAATTTAGATTTCTACTATAAATTATAAAATATTGGTGAATCGATCCAATCATGTATCAAATATTGTGGTGAATCTTTGAGCTAACAAAATTAATAAAATAAAATCTCTGGCGATTTAAATAACACTAAAATAAAAATTTGTAAAAATGTGGCGATTCGGGTCACCTTAAAAGTTGAAATTATTAGCCAAATTTTGATTCCCAAATTTCAAAAACTAGCCAATTGGCGAATATTAGCCACTAAAAATTTCACTGGAGGAGATGGACAACTACCTTCATCATTGCCAACTTTTGCGTATCCAAATTCCTCTTCGACCACTAGAAAACCACATGTCATCACATTCGATGTCCAAGTTACTTGGTCAAGTCTAGTTAACTGTCATGAGACCCATTGAGTCTATCGACTTGCAAACGTGGCTGCAAAGTTGGTCACAACCATCAATTTGTCGGCAAAAAATAATTGTTCATCTTCTCGACAAGTGTCCTCTGATTCACTTCGTACATACCACGTCGTTGGGTCAAACTTGGTCAATGCCACGTGGACCACTAAGTCTATCGGCTTATAAATGTGTCATCAAACTCTTTGCATTGGACGTCTAGACTGCACACTCAGCTTTGGTCAACAGAAGTCAACCTGCCACATGCACCTCTATGTCTATCAGGCTACCAATGTGTCATCAAAAGTCTCTCAACTAGTCACACCAACCTAAAATTTTATCATCGCGGGATACTGGATTGCTCACAATCTTAGTCTTTCCTAATCCCACAATGTCAATTTTATGTCCATTCAACCTATGCGGGATAAGCTTTTGTATGTCCTCAATAAACCTCTCTTCACATTTGTTAGCCACCACGACACATCGCATGACCTCTTAACCTATGCGGGATAAGAGACTTCTTTTCTTCTTGTGGTGTACCTTTACTTATGTTAGCCTGCACAACTCCTTGTGTAGCTTATTAACCTATGTGGGATAAGGGGATCCACAATCTTCCTTTTAGTTCCTTATCCCACACGACCATCGCTCTCCAAGATTACATTGTGTAGGATAACGAGAGAAACTTTAGTAACTTGCCTCGCACGACCATCACTGGTCATTTTTGACAATGTGGGATAACAAAATACATCTAAATTCTTATCCCACACAACCTTTTCTTTGTTCTCATTTACTCTGCATGATCATTTTTCTTTAGTCAACTGTGGTGCGAGATAACAGGGGCCACCTTGTTTCACATACCTAAGTTACCCTGCATGACCTCTAACACTCCGACTTTTACAATGTGGGATAACGTGTAACACAATTTACTTTGTTATCCCACATGAACATCAGTCATTCACACCTCATGACGTGGGATAGTGCATAACACTATTCATTTTGCTTAAGCGTTATCTCACACGATCTTTTTCATTACGTCATACACGGTGTGGGATAGTGTGAAGTCTTTATCATTTTTTAAACTCTTATCTTGCACGACCAACCAAGGCTCGACAAGCATGTCACAGGGTAACACCTTGACAAGATAGTGACAGTCAATAACACAGTGCGATAACCTGCATAACCACCGTGTTTTGTGATTCTTCTACAATTCGGTCGATAACCTTCATGTTATTGATATCTTCTGTCACAAGACCAACACAACTAACCCATCGTGTTATTGACAACAACAGTCACACATCCATCATTTTATTGACCTCTCCAGTCACATAATCGTCATGTTATTGACAACTCATATCACATAACCTATGTGATTGATATCTCTCATTGCCTTCTGTAGTTTCATAGAATGTGATAACTTGCATGTTAGACACAACTCCAACAAACATTTTTTTTGTCATACCAGATTGCACAATACCTTAACAATTCAATTGTTGATGACTTCTTTGTCCATTTTTATGTCCCTAAGGCACATTTCATGCACTCCTTGTGCGTATAACACGATGTGTTATATGATGCGTCAACAACACTTATGCTCTTGGTCAAACTTGTTTGCTCCATGCTATCATAGCTCTATGGCCTTGGTCCTTTAATCACCTGCAAATGCAATAACTGACTTCATGCAACCTCCATGCATAATCATACATCCTACACAACTCTACCATCCTAATGCAACACCATATGAGTCAATCTAATCTTCCTCTGAGACCTCATCATCCTTTTTGTGTCACTATCCAGTGGGTGTCTACTGCATTTCTCTGCATCTCTGACTAGTGGGAGTGAGGCTATCATTCTGTCTAGCTACACTTGCTCTCTGGGGCACTTCGTCTTAACTATTAACATCAATCAACTATGCATGCCTTTGCATATCTAATAAATTTGTTCTTTATTGCATTCATTCAGTAGGCATTTTGTATGTCTCTCTGCAACTTCACCATGCACACACACATGTTGACATCAATGACAACCTTAATGCCAACACCTAAATCCCTAATTTTCACCATTACACATCCATCCATACTAGAAATCCACATCCATAACATCATAATCCACTGATTGGGACCAAAAACCACATTTATAATACAAAGTAAAGAATTCCCATGAAATAAAAGATCACAATCAACTATACAATAGAAAAATAAAATGCAAACTCCATACCAAAATCAAATTGAATATAGAAAACGATTTGCACCCAAAAATCAAGTTGAAAGAAAAAATGCCATATGAATTCAAAAGAAAAGTAAATTGGTGAATCAAATCAAAGCGAGTCAGCAAAATCAATCTTTTACTCAAAAAACACATATTACATACATAGGTGTGCACCATATTCACAATTATAATACACGACCTCAAATCGAAATGATTGTTGGTTCTAATCCTAAGCCTAATCCGATTTCAATTCTAATTTTACCACCTAATACCAATGTTCCTTGTTCTAATAAATATATATCGAATCTCATAATAAAAAAATAAAAATTAATCAACGCTATCACCTTCAAATCCCCAATCATCAAGTTGTCAATCCAAATCCCAATCCTTGCCTCCAACATCTAAATTCATACACTTCATCCTAAATCCAACCTTAAACCTCAAATCCATTGCATCCTTACAACAACAGTTTACCAAAAGATTTATTACAACAACAGTTTACCAAAAGATTTATGATGGTACTCTATTGAGATGTTTACATTTGGACGAGGCCAACCCAACTATCAGAGAGTGTCACATCATAGCTATGAATTGTATGCTAGTATAAAGATCCTAGAAAATAAACTCCATGAGGAAAGATATTATTGGCATGCCATGATCAAATAATGTAAATCATCTAAATCAATTGTCCATACACGTGATACCTAAATTCCAAAAATCATTTAAGAAAAAGTAAAAAATGAGCAATTATTGAGAATCTGCATAGGACTCTTCCAAATGAGAGGCTAGATAAGGAAAGTTTCACGATTGTGATCCAATGTTTCAAGGAAAAAATGTATAAAATTTGCTCCTCACAGATCATAGAAGAAATGATGTCAACCAAGAAGCATTTAGACATCATGCAAGTTGAGTTGCCACAGTTAGAAGATGCTAATAAGAAATCCAGGTCTCTTATCAAGAACCTGGCGATAAAATTAAAATATACTAAGACACCAGATGTAGCAGAACTGTAAGGAGTGATGGAGAGTTTCAGGTAGCATTTTTTGACTAACGACTAAGTTTGGATAGTTGCAATTTTAGAAAGTTTCTTAAAATAGAATTCAAAAGTCAGACAAAAAAGGGCAGTGTTGGTTTTAAGTTCTATACTAGATAAGTTCCTTGGACAATTTAAAATTTATGTTGACCCTGTTATTTTATACCATTAGTTCATCATAGGTAAGAGATAATCCAACGAGCCAATAGACATTTATATCCATTGATTCCATAGATTGTACCAACAATTGGTCACACCATTTACGTTGTTCCACGAGCTGTTACAATCCAGGTTAATTTAAATTTCCTGGATCCCCTTAGTGCTTTGTTCTTAAGGAGGCTTCCTAAAGCCAACACTAACACCTTGCAAAAGGTGTATGATTAGGTTATAGTCATTGCTAGGCAAATGGACCCAAGAGGGGCAAGTAATTTTGGAGCAATTTCATCCTTCGGAAGTCTAGAGCAAGGTAATTCCATCCCTATCATCAAACAAGTTATTACTAATCATACACCCTTGCTCAATCCCATGTCTATTCCCCTTGTGGCTGCTCTAACTCCATTATTGCCATACCCAAACCATGAACCCCCCAAGTACAACTTTCTTTCAACAACAAGCTGAGCAAAATAAGGAACAAATTTTACATTTGATGTATGAGTTAGCTGTTAAGAAGACATTGTCCCAAGTGATTGGTGAGTTGACCAAGTTGATATTGAATCCCACTCCCTATCACTTACAAAATACTAATAACACTATCCTGAGAGTTGGTTCAAATTTTAATCCAAAAAATTATAACAAAAATAATCAAAATTTTGGGAATAGGGTTTTTGGACAGTCAAGACCTAATAGAGAATGGAGCAATAGACCTAATAATGGAACACTCACAAATCAAGAGGAAACAACAAATGTGTGTAAAATTTATTGATGCTAACTTGGCTACTAATGAATGTAGGTTGCATGAGACATTTGATCACCTTGAAATTCATTGTGGGGAAATGTAGAAAGCCTCTCAAATTATGCAATCCTAGTAACTGCCATCTTTTGAGCCCATGAATGCAATGATGTTGCATTACTATGTGTGCATGAGTCAAACTTCTCCATTGTTAGAGAGTGTAGAAGAAGAGTTCATGTTTCCCTTCAAAAGGAAAGCGAACCTATATATTTAGAGATACATGCTTTTTAGAATCAACCAATTACAATCTCATAAGAAAGAAAGAGTCCTTAACCTATGGTATTCCTCCCGAGTCTCAACCTATGCCATTGGATCCACACACAAGTAACACTCCCACTGCCCCTAGAGGACCTAAGAATTTTGTACCCAAATCAACATATACTCTTGTCACGAGACCATTGGAAATGGCAATGGAGAAATATAGTGTAGTTGATGAGCTAAAAAGAGTAAAATCTAACATATCAATGTTTGAAGTGTTGTGGAACTTTCCAACTCACAAATAAGAATTGATTGATTCATTGAATCCTACGAAAAGGGATATTACCTCCCAAACACCCACAAATAAAACATCTATTATAATGCAATAGAGGTAATGCCCACGATGATTAAAGATGCAATAGAAGTGCCTCCACTTCTCCTAAGTGTCTGAACTTTTGGAAGAAACTTGCATAATTGTTTGGTTGATTTGGGAGCTTCGTGTAATATTATACCATATTCTATTTGTCAAAAGTTAGGCATGACCCCCATCCCATCCAACTAAGTAGTTATCGAACTAGACAAATCTGAAGTAAAGGTTATAGGCATTTTGAAGAAATTTCACGTGCAACTAGTGGCTAATCCTCAAATCCAAGTGTGCATTGATATACATGTTGTGGATATCCTAGATTTGTACAGTATGCTACTCAAAGAGATAGGACAAAGAGCTTGAAAGGGTGGTTCTCTACAAATTTTACTCAGTTTTGGGTACCATGGAGAAGGGTAAATAATCAAATTAATATTGATGATGAATGCAAGCTCAAAAAGATGATAACAAAATATAATACCCCAAACGAAATAGTAAATTTTGTGGGAGTCAACCTTGGAGTGTATAGGATGGATGAGATATTTGCATTTATCCATCAGGAGGAAGCTGACTCAGAAGGAAGCCCATTTTGGGCCTGCAAGAATTCACCCCCGATGATGAGTATTTCAATAAATTTGTGAATAAAATGGTCATGAACATAAAGAATTAGGGAGGGGACCTGGAACCATTAGTGTTACTATTACCAAGTTTCATGCCACATTCATAGATATGAGCATTTAGAATTTGGTTGCCCTACTTTCCAAGATGTGATGGCACGAGTCCAAATTTGTTTGCTTCAAGAAGCTGACAAGCCATCACCATCCTCTTTCGAATCAAGTTCCTAGTCCAGCCAATCTGACGATGAGTTATATGAAGACAGTTCAGGCATCTTTGGATCAAATCAAGAAGTTACTCCTTCTCATGAACCAATCATTCTTATGAATGATCAGATAACGGATTCGATGAAAAAAAAATCCAATAAATAACTGTTGCTTCTTACCATAGCTTGATCCTATAGGTCATAGATTCAAAAGGTTTGACCATAGTTGATCTCGCTACACATGAACAAAGACAAACAAAGGCTCAAGAGGACAGTCAAGAAGGGTTGTTGTCCCAACCATGGAATCAACTCTTGAAGCAATAGAGCATGAAGGAGGAGAAGATCTTCAACATCCGATGATCCAACAACCATTTTTGATAGTTCTAAAGATTGAGAAACAAGTTTCAAGCGCAAGCAATAAAGAAAAACTAAATATTAGTATTGTTTAAAGGTAAGGCATTTGGAAGCTCTGGTTCGATGGCTCAAAAAGAAAACAAGGAAGAACAGTTGGAGTGGAGTTGATCGACCCGAAAGGAAAGATTTTCTTCGTTTCCCTCGTATTGCAATTCACTTGTACAAATAATATGGCCGAATATGAAGATTTGTTTCATGGACTGATAATGGCACACAAAAAGAAAGTCAAGATCTTAAGTGTTGAAGGTGATTCACAATTAGTTATCAGCCAAATCAGAAGTCAATACACGTCATTATAAGCACCTCAATGCACACATGAATAGAGTTTGGGACTTATAGAGGATTTTGATGCGTTTAAAATCAAATCCATACCCCATTGAAGAAATAGTGTAGTTCTCTGTGGAATCGGTTGCAACCCCTACAATTCCAAATAATGTTACAAACTTCCAAGTGTTCGAGGATTATCAGCATATACTAGAATTCATCATGTCTGTTGGAGATTTAAAAAATCAGGTCATTGATGAGACTGAGCGTGAGCTATATGAGGTCGAGGATAAGGGGATCATCAACCTCAAGACCAATTCTATTCCCAAAGGGATGATCGCTCTAGAAAGAATCATTGGCCAAGATGAATCATCTCATAAGAAAGGACCTTTCCCAAAATTACAAGGTGATAAAGTTGATCTTCACAATTTGGGTACTAAAGATAAAAAGAAGGAAGTGTTAATCAGAAAGGTGCATAGCTGAAGAAAGACAAGGGATTCTCAATGCGCTAAAAGATTTCAGGAAAGTGATAGTATGGGGGTATGAGGATTTGAAAACTTATGACACCTCAGTGATTATGCACATTGTTCCTTTAAAGCATGGAACAAAGCCATTTAGACAAAGACGACGCCCTATGAATTCCCTTATAGAACCTATGATCTTTAAAGAAGTGCAAAAGCTATTGAATGCCAAAATCATATTCCCAACACAATTTTCCATCGAAGTTGGTCCCAATACGAAAGAAAAACAGAGAAATCAGGTTATGTGTTGACTTGTGTAACCTCAATAGTAATTACCCTTTTCCCACGTTAGATCAAGTTTTGCAAATAGTCAACTACTCCCAAATGATTTCTTTCCTCGATGGATATTCTGATTATAATCAGTTTCAAGAGGGAGACCAATTAAAGACGACGTTCACCACAAAATGGGGAAGCTTTGCATATCAAAGGATGTCGTTTGAACTTATAAACATTGGGACAACCTTTCAATGGGCAATGGATATAGCCTTTTTGGGGATGGTCAGCTTATTCATCATCATTTATATGGATGACCTGATAATATTCTCAAAGGTTAGAGATAATCATGTCAATAACCTCAGGAAAGTTCTACAATGGTGTCGTGAGTTTGGTATTTCACTCAACTCAAAGGAGTGCATTTTTGGAGTAATGGAAAGAAAACTTCTTAGAAATGTCATATCAGAGAATGGAATTGCCATTGATCCAGATTGAATTGAGGCTATCCAAAATTTGGCCTTGCCAAATAGTAATAAGGAGCTCAAATCTTTCTTTGGGAAGATCAATTTTGTGCGTAAGTTTATAAGTGGCTTCACTGAGATAGTACGCCCTCTAAATGATATGTTAAAAAAAATGCTAAGAGAGAGTGGTCCCCAAAAGCTAAAAAGGCATTTGGTGAAATTAAGGTTGTCATAGCCAGTGCTCCTGTACTCACCAACCTTGATTATAACAATCCTTTCAAGATATATTCTTTTAGTTCAAAGCATTCGTGTACATGATTCTTGACCCAAAAAGGAGATGATTCAGAAGAAAAAATAATCACATTCATGAGTTCTCCTTTTAAGGATGTTGGGTTAAGGTACCACAATATTGACAAACAGTCCTTTGCTCTAGTAAATGTAGTGAAGAAGTTTCAAAATTACATATTAAGGAGAAAAGTCATTTCTATCATCCCTGACCCAACAGTAAAGTCTATGTTGATGCAAAATGAGTTGGGTGAAAGAACAGGTAAATGGATGGCAATATTACAGGAATTTGACATCAACATCCAGCCCATGAAACTAGTCCAACAACAAGGGATTTCAAAGACATTAGCAGAAACTGATGAGCAATTTGTATGCCAACATTATGCACTTTAAGATATAATAGCTGGTGAATGGTATAAAGATGTGATTTATTATCTGCTACAAAATTGTTGCCTTGATGGACTGACAAGTTCCCAAAGAAGATCCTTGAAGATTAAAATTGGTTCTTACATGATTAAGGATGGTAATCTTTACAAAAGAAACCATTAACGGTTGTATCTGAAATGCCTAGATAAAGATGAAGCTTTAGAAGTCTTGAAAGATTTCCATGATAAGTATGGAGTGGAACATGGGTCTGTTGAAGCTATTGCTCACCAAATTTTGAGATTGGGATATTATTGGCCAACCCTCTTCAAAGATATGCATGAGCATGTGTGATCATGCCATACTTGTTAGACAACTGCCACTAGAGAACGCAATGTTGTAATGCCCCTACAGCCAATATATGAGGTGCATCCTTTCACCCAATGGGGTCTAGACTTCATAGGAATGATTAAGCCCGTTTCTTCTGCAAGTCACAGATTTATTCTCACTTCTAGTAACATTTGTATTTTATGGAGTGAAGCATTGGCTTGTAAAAGTTGTACCATTGAGGTGGTAATTAAATTTTTGGAGGAATACATTCTCACCAGGTTGGAATGCCCTTTTTTCTTCTATGTGACAATGGCCCCTCTTTCTCTTTCGTGCATTTACTTCAATGGGCTTTCGAACAAGGGAATGTCGTAGTAGAATCCATGAATAAAAATTTGATTACGACAGTAGTCTTTTTCTTTCGTGCATTTACTTCAATGGGCTTTCGAACAAGGGAATGTCGTAGTAGAATCCATGAATAAAAATTTGATTACGACAGTTAAAAAATTGTTGGAGAAAAATCCTAAAGACTGCCATGCTCAATTGAAATACACATTATGGATAAACTGAGTTAGAATCAATAATTCTTTAGGAACATCGCCCTTCAAATTGGTATATGGTCTTGAACCAATTTTTTCTATGAACCTTAGAATACCTATCCTTAGGTTTATGGAGGGATATGCGGAGGGGGAAGATCAAGTACGCATTAGGTTAATGAACTTATTAGAATTGGAAAAGAAGAGAGTTGCTTCTCTAGAACATGTCGCAAAACATCAAGCCATATTCAAACGTTGGTTTGACAAGAGGGCTAAAATGAAGGCATTTAGGATCTCAAATTTAGTTCTGATATGGGATAAGTCCAAGGAAAAGGCTGGTAGGCACACAAAGTTTGAATGCTTGTAGACTAGTCCATATCAAATAGCTAAGATCTTAGGAGATAATTCCTTCAGGATTAGTGCTTTAGATGGGGAGCTTGTCCCATTGCCCATCAATGGAAAATTCTTAAAACATTATTTGGATCCCAGTTGGATGAGGGATTTCCTCCCTTTGTATTATAGTAGGTTTTAGGTTTTTTTTGTTTCTTTCGGTTGCTTGTTTTTTTATCTTTTTTTGGGTACATGAGTTTATTTGGGGCTTGCCCAAAATAGATTAGGCTTTCAAATACATTGGCCAACTAATGTTACAAGTTTGTTTTTATCTGAAAATTTATTTATGATTTACCCTTTGTTTGAGAAGGTAATTTTCTAGTGCCTATTATTAATTGGATATTCATTATGTGCGACTCGTGGTCTTATCTAACATTTCAGGTCTACAATATTGTATACACTTAAGTACCATATTCTTGAAGGTTTCCCTAGGGTAGGCTCAAATCATAAGAATATAATTTGCATTTTCTTTCTTAAGAATCCATCATGGTTTCAACCCTGATAAGGAACTCCATATGAAGTTTTGAAATTTAAAGGAAGAGAAAAATGGAATACAAAATGATGTGATAATGATCAAAAGATAAGATGAGAAATTATGCAAAATAAAAAATAGAATGCATAATTCATGCACAACATGGTTATTATAGCATATCCACAAGGGCTATAGACTCTCAACTGGCAATGCAGCTATGCTACAAGGAAATCAAAGGTATCTCTATCGAGGCTATGGACAACCGGTTGGAAGCAGAGCTATGCCCAAGAATCTTAAGAAACACTACGTGTTAAAATATTTTCTAATTTAAGTCCTCTCTAGGGAAAATTTTAAAAATTTTGAGATAGATGAACACACTTGACCTCAATATGTTAGGATGGATTTCAAGTTCACATATCAAGTAGTAACCCAGGAGTAGTATCACATTCTTATTTTGTCAAATGAAGGTGGTCTAAGTAGTTTTTAGGGTAAAAAATGTTTAACACATATTATGTTGTTTGGGGCTATTTGTTGTGTTTCCACAACTCACACCCCTTTTCTCATTTCAAGAAATGAAGAAACCCCTTTTTGTGTGTGTTGTTTTTGTTGTTGTTGTTTTCCCTCCATTTCTCCTTGCTCGATTTTGTTCCCCTTTTTTCTTTTGTCTTTTTGTCCTTTCAAGGATCAAAGATCGGTCTTTCATTCTTCCTTTTCCATTTTCAGGGATACGAGGAAGCTCGATCCCTGACCCCCGCCTCTCTCTATGTTTGGCTCACTCAAAATTAGAGAGGATCGGGGATATTTTTATCCCCGCCCCTCTTCGATAGACCCACCTACCTCGTTCTTGCAATTAATGAGCTCTTTTTGGCATGTAAAGTTGCATTTCCACCCTATTTTTCTTAGTTTCACTTGAGCTTCCTTTGTGTTACTTCATGCTTTCACAGTCTCTTGTGGTGTGTTCAAGTTTGTGTTGTTATTTTAAGAGTGCAAATAGCGATGTGGTTGATTTGTAGTTTGTTTTTGAGGTTGGTTTTGTTTTGCTTCTTTTCCTCCTTTCTATTTTTGCTCTCCTTTTCGTTGCTTGGGTTTCCCTAAATCCCCATCCTTCCTAATGTCACTTTAAGTAGGGAATAGGTGTTTGCCCTAGTTATTTTACATTGATTTGTTTGTTTAGTTGAGTGGGTTTGGTTTCCTCCCTTGCCTTAGTTTTGGTTTGCATCATTAAGTGGATTGATACCTGGTTCAAGAATCAAGGAAAGCCAAAACCCAAAACTAATCGAACCAATAGCCTTACAGTCTCCTAATTGATAATGGCTTGTGCTTATAAATATAACTCTGATGAAAAAGGGTCTATGGCCCACTTGATAATGTGATATTAGATATCTCCCCTAACATTATTGAAGACATGTTTCATATTCACAAATATGATTCATATGGACATATGTCACCGTAACTCGAGGAGAACAATATTACCGTGAAGAAAGGGACCATTTTAGCTACATCAATGATAACTTAATGGAGAAGTCCAAGAAACCAAGCCATCTTGAGTAGATAAATATTTTTCATTCAAATTACTTTCAATTGGATGCCAACTATCATGCCACTCTCCTTAGTAAGGTGGCAAGGCTACTCGATGCAAAGAAATTTTGCCCTTGGATATTGTTGTTTATCAAGACAATCCTTGTTAGGATTGAATATATTGATTTGGGATGAATGGCAACTGACAATTTGGACGAGCAACTTTAATGATTCGCGAAAGACCCAAAGTTTTATATGACTTCATACATAGTATACTTGCATCTCAGGTCACTTACCCTAGATTGAGGAGAGAGGGTTGTCTCGTAAATACCCTTGTATATCATCATTACCCTTAGCTTCAACTAGATAGAAGTAGGAAAGATCACCATCTTCTCAATGACTTCTTCATTTTTGCAGTTTTGAAATAAATTGAAGTAGAGTTTAGTAAAATGTTGTCTCCTAAAGTTGACAAAGGTATCTATCATTTTGGGAGCTACTTCACTCAGTTTAGGACTTTCACTTATATAAGGGTTGTCGTTTCCACCATACCGTCCTACAAGCTACCTCGATACCCTTGCGACAAATTAGTTGTGTTGTACTTGTGCATACAAATAGAAAATGCCCACAAGTTGGTGAAGAGAAAAAATAAACCATGCTTCCAGCTTCCAGTCAGTGTAGGAGCACATTTGTGCTTAGATATGAAAGTGGCTAAGAAATTAGAGGTAGAGTTGCTTCAATTCTTGTTGGACCTATTAAGAATTGATCAAAATAAGTTTTATTTAGTGGGAATGATTAATAAGGTTATGGGTTCTCAATTTAAACATGATTAAAGATCATTCGACCAATTGCATAGATGATCATGAAGTCTGAGTCTGAGACTACTACAGGTTGAGATTAGATTTGGCAGTCGAGGTAGAAAACTTATGGGTTTTTGAACAAATCAAAAAAGTTGATGATGGGAATTTTTTTTATCCTCTATATGAAAAGAAGAAGATTTTTCATATCCTGATTCATAATGCCAATCCTGACCTAGTAGAGAAAGGGGATATCAAACAAAGAGCTAAGGATGTGTTGCACTAGACTAAGCAATGGATGGCTAATCATTACCCCATGCATCCAGTTCTTTCAGTTGAGAATCCAACACAAGGAGAATCAACTACCATAGTAAAAGGGAAGAAAACTCCAGGACCATCTTCCTCGAGGAAGCATTCACCTCCACAAAACCCAATTGGACATGTTAGACCTTATGTAGAGAAGCTTCCTTTGAAGTTGCATAAGCATATGAAATAAAAGAAGATAGAACAAGCTTCACCTTCTCCAACCAATCCTCCCAAATATGGTAAGAGAAAGGACTCTCCTAGTGCACCTATTTCCCTCACTTCTTCTACAGTGCATCAAAGGACCAAAGCAACTATTGTAAAGGCTAAAGAAAAGGAGGAAGTAAGGGTTGCCTCAGCAGAAGGTACTGAGGTTTTTAGAATATTAAAGAAGAACAAGGGGATTCCTCCAATTATTATAATAAAAGATTGGTCAAAAGAGGAGGAAGATGAATACCTTGGTCCACAATTGATCAAGAAGAGACAAACAAGGGTGGAATCCTAACAGTAGGAACAAGAGGACCCTGCCTAAAAAACTTATAATATCCCACAAGTCTCCACTCTCAAATAAGAATGTTCTTTTCCATCTTCATTTCCAAAACCTTCATCTCAAGAGTTGCCTTAAGATAATATATGAATAGAGACAGATGTTGAGCCTGAGCCCAACAAGGAGGAAGAACCACAAAGACAAGCTCATGAAGGAGAACGAGATGAGAGAATTGAGATTAATGGACAAGCATTATAAGTGCAACATGAACACAGGGGGCTTTGGGCTAAGATAAATAGTTATCTCACGACACTGCTCCCGATGTTGAATTTTTTTATAAAGAAACTAAGAATATTTTACTTTCCATGTTAGCTAAGGACTTGGGTGAAGTGGAAGGAGGAAGTCAGGATATTCCTCCTTTTGACACACAACAACAAACTGATCAAATTCTGGCACGTGGGGAATAGTGTGATAAAAGAACAAATGCAAGATGTGTCGAAAGAACCCCAACAACAACATGCCCATTTTGAGGAACCTATAGAGAATTTAGAAAAGGAAAATAATGATGAAGGAGAGAAGAAATAAAACGGCAAACAATGCTAAGACTCTAAAGATACCTTGCAAATAAGAGGATAAAGTACTAGTTCCACTCCTACTTGGCTTGCATGATCAATTGCTCATAAAGAAAGGAGATATAGGGAAGTGGCAAATACATCTTTTTATATATTAGAGAAAACTTTTTAAGACTCCTGAAACTAGAAAATAAGCAAGGAAATTAGCAGTAGTAACAGTAGATGAATCTGGACACCAAAAGGCCTAAATTGTTGTTCCACAGATTGATAAACCAAAAAGTGAGATGAAGGCAGAAGATTACCAAATCCACAAATTGGATTTGAGGGAATGAAATAAGGAAAGGGAGAGACATTCTCTCAGATAGGCAGTAGATTGAATCTTTTGGAGAATGGACAAAGAGGACGAAACCAAAGAAGAGTTAAAGGCTCAATATGTTGAATTAAAGAAATATATAAGCCAACTCTTGTGACCCATAGATTCAATTGCTCCTTCCACAAGTATCCAACCTGCTCTTACACAAGGATTGTCTAGAACTAGCGCAACAAAGGATTCTTTTATTTATGTAGCTCTAAATTGGAGAGTTGAGATTGAAATTTTAGGGGAAAATGTCATTCATTGTTAGGGTTTAGGCAGATCTAAAGAAAATACAAATTAGCAATTATATATAGATTCAAATACACAAAAGAGGAAGAAAAACATAACACAAAATAATACAAAGATTTAATGTGGTTCACCCAAGATGGGCTACATCCATATAACACAATCATCCAATCTTTTCTTATTATCCAGTAAATCAATACAATACCATTACAATGCCTTTTTACATTCCAGTCGCTTATAACATGCAATTTTAGGGCAACATACAAAGTCAGCTAAAATTAACCCTAACCCTAAAAGAATGTTCTCGTAATCTTTTCCTCGTACTTTTATTCTTGTATACATGTACACGTATTCTCATACACGTACAAGAAAATTTGGGGGCAACCTTCGACTTCCCATTACTCCGGCCCTTTGAGCCGACACGTTCACCCAACAAGTGTACAATACTTGCATGATCAATCGCCACATACCAACAATTCATCAGGTTTTGAATAATTATGACCAATTACAAACTCAACTAATTGCATTGAATGACCTCTTGCAAAGGAGTGGAAGGGAAGGAATAAATATTCAAGATTCAATTCTTTTGTGGAAAGACTATCTCTCAACACCCCAGCAAATAAAAATGATTGATTTGAACCTGTTGCATGAAAAAGAAATTTTGGAGGAGGATGCACATAGAGACACAATAGTGGAGTGGATAAGGACCACTAAGATAATGATCAAGGAATACACTAAGACTCGAGACAAAATTATAGAATAAATTACATGTATTCATTCTTTATTGTCTCATATGTAAGAGTTTGTTGAGAGTCTACACGGGACTCTTCCAAATGAGAGACTAGATAAGGAGAGTGTTGTGATTGTGATCCAATGTTTCAAGGAAAAAATGAATAAAAATTGCTCCTCACAAATTATAGAGTAAATTATGTTAGCCAATAAGCATCTAGAGATTACGCAAGTTGAGTTACCATAGTTAGAAGATGCTAACGAGAAATCTAGGGCTCTTATCAAGAACCTGGTGATAAAGTTAAAATATAATAAGACACCAAATGTAGTGAAGCTGCAAGGAATAAAGGAGAATTTTCAAGCAGCAATTTTTGGGTGACGATAAGTTTCAATAGCTCCAATTTTGGAAAGTTAAAAGTCAGATAGAAAGGGCAGTGTTGGTTTTTAGTTTTGTACCATATAACTCTCGGTTCTTGGTGGGACCAAATTTTGATAGTAGAGGGTATTTCTTCTTTATTTTTCATGTAATGCCCGCCAAAATACCCTAGAGAAAATAACTAAACTAACCAACAAATAGAGATGAATTTTAAAAAAAAAAAAAACATCTTCTAATGCAACATAATAAACTATCATTACTCAAGATCATATATTAACATCTACATGAATGCTTAAGACAACATGAACATAACCATAGCAACATATAACGCAAGAAAAAATAACATCATAACAATCATCATCTGAATGCATACATATATTCATTCGTTCGTTCATTCATTCCCTAGGGTACTTCAATGTCACTACTTATTATCAATAACACATAAACACATCCATATCATGAAAACATTAACATTTATATCGTTTAGGTTCTTACTCAATTACTTTCTTCCTAAAATGAGAATCATTTACTTTGAATGCATACCTATCATAACCCCATTAACTCTCGGATTCATTTTAAGGCACCAAATCAAATGTTCCCAATTCCCTTTTAAAAACTACCTAGCATGATAATATCTTCCTTTCACATAAAGTATCATCTACTTCATTTCCATTAAGGGTAATCATATAACCTACAAGCTGCTCAATCATATTCATATTCTAAAGATAACCCACATAAGGAATAAAATCTTTTCAATTTAGTGCTTTCACTCATAGACATTCACGATTCTTTAACATTCCCACTACTAACCATAGATACACACAAGATATTCCAATCATATTACTTGATCATTCAATTCCTTTCCATTCTAGAACCACAAACATAATTATTATCCATTTACAACAATCATAATCTACTACAACTCATCATGATCTCAACCTACCACATCTTATTACATATAATCACAAGATACTAGTTTCATAATCTTTCTTTATCCATCAATCACAACATAAATCTAAATAACCATCTTATTCAATAGAACTAGATCATTCCTTAAGATTCACTTTACATCTCATCAACATTCTACTCACATACACATTCAAGAACTATAACATCAAATATCAAACTTCTTTCAAATAGGGATCCATATAAATACAAGACTAACTCATGAACTCGTATACTACAAGAATACATATAAACTAATTATTCATCTTCTAACCCAATATAGAATCCAAATCTCTATCTCTTACACATTGAACATTTATTATAGCATATTCCCATGCAAAGACTACAACATCTTACATCTCGGCAAACCATAATCTCATCTATTGCATCATGTCTTAATGCATAATCATAATACAAGGCATAAGAGTACATAACCTCTTTCAAATTTAAAATGTCTTTCTGATACAAAATACTATCTCAATACATAAAAATCAGCCCCACAACTATCCACATAATGAAGAATCATAGAATTTGTATCCATGCACGCTAACATCCAATGAAGAACATCCCAATAGAAGAAGGCATCAAACCACATGACTATGTGAAACCAAATAGGAAACACCTCCCATCCTAGGAGATGACATGTGGTTCCAACTCACACTCAAGACCTAGGCTGGCACCTAACAACCAAGGTACTCAACATGACATTCACAAGATACCATAAAGAACAATGAATCAAATCACATCACAAGGCTAATCACAAATAGATAAAATCCAAGAAAAATGAATCAAATCACATCACAAGGCTAATCACAAATGAATAAAACCCCATAGGAATAATCAACAATAAAGGCATAAGGATGATGGACACATGTAGGTAAGAGTGTCATCACATGCTATCCTTACAAAGAAGGGAAACAAATATAACATCGAGATCTCCACACTTTCCTCTAATAGACATGTGGAGCCATCTCAAACTATGAGAAATCAATGGAGTTTGGCTTATCATCTCCACGGTCTTCCCAGGCTCATCCCAAGTCTCCACTCAGGGATATGAGGTGGGGCACCATAAACCAATTTAATTATCTTGATTAAGTGAATTCCTAATTACCCAAACCCACTAATCAATTATTAAGGTTATTGCTTGCAATTACAAAGGAAAACTCTTCATGTGGTTCCTTGGTTGGTCTACACCCTAGCGGTCTACTACTCACAACCCCAATTCACACATGAAAGAGACCTCTCCCCCTAATCATGGACCAATACCTTAGGGTGAAAAAATAACCAAAATAACATCACATCAACATCATGAAGGCTCTCCAAAGACATAAATACAATCAAAGCATCACTGATACGAACTGAAACATAATATGAAGCATACACCCATATGAAAAGAAAGATCCTCCACAAAATCAATATAACAATGGATCAAGGTAAATATATGAGTCATAATCATCCCATTGGAGCTCTCATAACCATTCCTCGACAACAAGGCATTCTTCCTCTTACCAGAGCTAATCTACATATAAGCAATACCCTCAATGGTAAGGCACCAACCATCTTACCAAAGAAAAAATAAACCATGAAATGAGAAATATAACATCAAATGACCTCTCTGAAAATCCAAAACAATCACATAGAGCCTCTAGAAGACACTCGGAAACTCGAAAAGTGACCAAAATGGACAAAACTATCAAACTGGCTAGTACATGGTAGTTCAGCGCATATGTGGTGCATATTAGCGCATTCATGACCCAGAATAGCACATCCAAACATTCTTTAGCGCATCCATGTAGTATTTTAGTGAATCCATGTGGTTATGTGTAGCATAGAATCCAGAATGCAAAAATGACTCAAACGGACAAACGGATTGACGAAACTACCCAGAATTGCTCCTGGGCTCACAAAATGAATAGAGGAAGCTCCCAAAAGGTGTGAGAGGAAAAAATAAAGACAAAGGAATTCTCAAAAAAAACTATAATATCTCTTAATCGAAAACAACACCATTTCCCAACACCTCCTTTACACAAACTTACTTAGAAAGACACTAAACTTACACAGTAACACAAGAAGGTGTAGAAGGAGGTGATATCGGGAGATATTAAGGGTCTTAGGCCCTCATCTTCCAGTATGGTTTGTTCCCATCAAAAATTTGTGGATGACACTATCCACCTTGGTGTTGCGTCTGTTCTTGAAGCTAGATCCTTTAAAAGTTCTCTTCAGACTTATTCTAGGGCCTTAGGCCAGCTGATCAATTGGAACAAGACATCTATTTTTTTCATTAACGCTCCCCTTTGTAGGTAGAGAAAGATTGCAGATATTATCAGATGTTCTATTGATTCCTTCCCCTCAATCTGTTTGGGGCTGCCTTTAGGGGTCTCTCCTTCTGATTCCTTTTGGAGTTCTATTGTGGACAGGTTTTTTAAGAAATTGGATGGGTGGAAAGGAGATTTATTGAGTCAAGTGGGGAAGTTTAATCTTCTGAAGGCATCTCTTCAAAATCTTCTTGTTTATGCTCTAAGTATTTTTAAGATCCCTTCTAAGTTTGCTGATGCTATAGACAAAATTCAGAAAAGGTTTTTATGGACTGGGGTAGAAGAGAAAAAAAGACTTCCTTTGGTTGCTTGGGAAAGGGGTTTGCAGTCCTAAGTGTTATGGGGTCCTTGGCTTAAGGACCATAAAAGACTTTAATAATGCTTTGTTAGCTAAACAAATTTGGAGGTCTTTTGGTGACAGAAAGGTCTGGAACTTGGTTTGGTTTAGTAAGTATCTTGAGGATGTTCCAAATATAGCCTCCTTCTTTCAATCCAACCACATCCCTAAGGGTTCGGCTATTTGGAATAGCATCCTTAAGGCCAAACATGTTGTTGCTGCCGGTGTTGGGTGGGTTCTCGGCAAAGGTAACAATATGAGGTTTTGGGAAGATGTTTGGCTGTTTGATAGACCCCTATGTTGTGATGATAATTTGGTGCCTTTTATGGAGATTTGTAAAGAAAGATTTGTATCTCTGGTTAGTCATTATTGGCAGCAATCTTCTTGGGTTAGGCTGGAGGATATTGATATTGTCTTCTCTCCTCTCTAGTAAGATTTGATGTCCTTTTTTGTGGATCGGGATCATGGTAGTTTTTTTACTTGGAAGATGACTTTAGATGGTTCATTCTCGGTTGCTTCTGCCATCAAGGTTATGAGTCCTCCCATTCCACATCCTCCAGTGTGGGCCAAAGCCTGGTCTAAGATTCTTATTCCAAAAATCAACATCTTTTTTTGGCTACTTCTTGAAAATAAAATCCTTACTCTAGATAACCTCATGAGGAGAGGTTTTCAATTACCGAATAGGTGTTTTTTGTGCCTTAATGATTATGAATCTATTTCACATCTTTCTCTCCATTGTCCTTTTACCTATGATATCTGGAGCAGAATCCTTAATCTCGGGAGTATTGACTGGATCTTTCCTAAGAAGGTGGAAGATTGTTTTACTCAATGGAAGTGCCTCTCTTCTAAACCCATTTTGAAAAATCTTTGGTATTTGTTATTGCCTTTTGTGTATTGGAAAGTTTGGAAAGAAAGAAACAATCGGATATTCAGAAATGTGACTTGTTCATCTAAGATTGTTTTTGAGAAAATTTATAAAGCTACTAGAGAGAACTTAAACATGTATATTGGTGATGTTGGGCCTATTTCTTCTTCCTATGTCAAGGAGGATAATATTGTTGCTAGGAAATGGGGGCTTCAAGTTGACATAAGTAACTACAAAGCTAAAAAGAGTAGGGATGGTATTGTCTGGTACTACCCTCCAGAAGGATGGATGAAAATTAACTTTGATGGTGCTTCTAAGGGGAACCTTGGTAGGGCAAGATGTGGGGGTGTTATAAGAGATTCTAATGGGATTTGTGTGGCTGTTGTCGCTTCTCCTTTGGGGATTCAGTGCAATCACATAGCGGAGCCCATGGGAGTTTTGGATATCCTCAAAGTTGCTAGACAATTAAAAATTAATAAAGTTTGGATTGAAGGGGACTCATTAAATATTATTAGATGTCTCAAAATACTAGCCAAGCCCTCTTGGAATATTAAGAATATCATTTTAATTCCCTTAAGATTATTGATGACTTTGAGGATTGTATTATAACTCATATTTTTAGGGAAGCCAACAGGTGTGTGGACTTCTTTTCCAACTTTGGAGTTAGCTCTATTGCCTCTTTTTCGTGGAAAAATGAAGGTTCGTTACCTTTGAGGTGAAGGGGCACTTATTTTTTGATCGAATTAATGGTATCAATTCCTCCTTATCTAATAATGATTACACCTAACGAGAGAAGGAATTGAAATTATTATATCGATAGGGGGGAGCTTCTAGGCGGGATGATTTGGCTCCTTTCGCATGCTTTATGGGTTGATTTCACCGCAGAGTCTCTTAACTTTCATTTCCCCTATTTTCATTGTCAAGGCTTTTAGTTTGTGATTGTGATTGATATCTTTGGGTTGGTCATCACCATGGGAGGCAATATCAACAGGAATGAACCCCCGAGTTGCCAGGCTTGGAAGAAGGAAAAGATAATCTGGAGGAGACTGCAGAAGGGAGGGGTGTCTAGTTTCATGGAGAAGCTGCATGGTAAGAAGGATCATGCCTCCAAAGCCTTTGTTAAGGGGTGGTCTAAGAAGAAAGTCACCTTGTTCGACTAAACTATCAAATTGGAAGAGGAGTTAATTGCAGAGGTGATGGGTATGTCCATGGAAGGCGTGAAGTTCTTTAGGGATCAGAAGTTGTCTGACAGTGCCATGAAGACCTTCCCTAAATCTGACGTGGAGAGGAATAATCTAGTAAAGTTAAAAAAAACTTACTTTACCCCTTTTCAAATTAAACTTTTTTGGAGGAAAATGCTTAGGGCAATTATGGAGTATGTCACTGTCGATGGTAGGTTTAGAAAAATCTACAACTATCATTTTGTCCTTTTAAACCATTTTCGCCATGGCATTAAGATTTATGTCCCTTATTATCTTGCCTGTTCTCTTAATGATAATGTTGTGGATTACATTAAAAATCCTAAAGCTAGCCCTCTTGCCCATCAAGGTCTTATCCTCCTAATTTATGAGTAATGTAAGGTTAGGGCTAAGCAAATTCAAAATGACTCTGGTGATGATAAGGAGTATGAACCAAGTGATGACCCTGGGGAGTTTGACTCTAAGGAGGGGGAGAATGCCAGTTCACCTCCTAATTCGGGGGCTAATTTCTTGGCTCATATGTCTGATTCTGAAGAGGAGGGTAAGTCATCTCTGCATGAGTATGAAGCCCAGGATTCTGAGCCGATGGATTTAGACTCGGAGGAATTACGGGATAAGTTGAAATCCATGATTGACATATTGGGCACTACTAGGAGCTCCTCGGTTGATCTTTACCATTTCAATAGGTGGACTTTCCATAAAATTAAGACTCTGCACTTAAAATTAAGAGCCACAAATGCCAAAATTGAAGAGGGTGAACTTAAGCAACATAAAGATAATCAGATGGTGAATAATAAGAGGGTGGCCCAGGGTACAAAAATGTTAGATATTTTAAAGAAGAATGGTGAGGAAATTGAACTTTTAAAGAGAAGATATGATCAGAAGAACAATGAGATCAGCTAGAAGATGATGCAAATTGAGGAAGGTAGGAAGAAAATAATGGAGAATAGTGTTGCTATGATGAAATTTTTTGTGGCCAATATGAACACTCTATTTTCTAGGCTGGAGAGAATTCATAATGAGAAGAATGTTGTGGATATAGAAAATGAAGCTGGGGCCTCGAGCTCAAAGATGACTCCTCTCACTACTAGGAGAACAAGACAAAGCACTAAACTAGTGGAAGAGCCTCTTCCACACGACCTGTTGGACCTTAAGGAAGTTGCCAAGGCTATGTTTCTGCTTGAGAAGGAGGCCTCCCATGCCTTAGACATTTTTAAGTATCTGGTTTGTGTTTGTTGTTGTTGCTAGCATCTCGTTGGCCTTTTGTTGGTCTTTTTGTGGCTGCTGGGTTGTATTGCTTATGGATTGCAGCCAATTTTGTTTCTTAGACCTAAGTTCTTTTATAATACTCTAATGCATTATCTTTAACTCTTTGATGTAAGGGGTTTCGGGTCCCCTCAAAACCATTTTTTTCTTAATCAAAAACATTAATAAACAAAAAACAATTAATATTAGCCAATAACAATAAATCTATAAATTAAATAAATCAAACTCAAACATTAATCAAGCCAATACATATAAATATTAAATAACCATCCAAACAATAATCAAATTAATTAATTATAGTATTAATACTATATTAATCAAATGCCAAATAAATATTAATCACATACTCACAACACCTTAAGCAACCTCACATAGGGTCGAACATCAACCCAAGACTCTAAACACCAACTTGCACCACGACACAAATAACAAGGTGAACAACTTAAGCCTAGAGTGCAAGAGGGAAACACATGTCATCTCCAACAATTTGCCATTGGGATAAGACACGCTCAGACTTGTGAAACCAGGTGAAGTCGATGTCTAGTACCTGCAATCTTGCATACACCACTAAACACAATACAACATATATACAACACATGTATATGATAAATGATCAGGCATGTGATTGAGAATCGCAACGTCATATCATGCTCGCAATGAGTGGTATGGTATTGTCCCTGTAACGAAGACACTAGAAGGAAATCACAATCATCGTAGCATCAACTCAGTCATCATTATCATAGAGTAGGATTAGCGTAATCATAATATCATCAAAATACCATAAGCAATATATGATCCATCATGAATAGTGAACACATATAAATGATCAAATATAGGTCCATCATCATTATATTCTAAGGTATATCAATCATCCACATAAGTCATCAAATAGCATATGTCCATATAAAGTATCTAGCATTACCAATATCATCTAAGATAGAAATAGAGTCCTAAATAATCATCAAAACATGAACCACATGTCTAAATAAGTCTATCGATGCATAAATCAAAATGCAATTCTAAGAGGGACGCTACATTTCATGTCAAGACAACTCCAATAGCTTTCAGTTAACTACACCAGGTTGATGGAAGGAAAAGAAACTTGTTTTTTAATGCAAATCCACAAGTAAACAATAGGCAATCACCAGTGGTTTGAAACAGTGGATACAGTTGTGTTTGTCCATGGGTTTGGTCACCCAATAAGTTATCTACCACTTAGATAGAGTTTAAAGGAGTCAAGGTTTAGTTTAGACTTGTTTTATGCAACTTTTCAACCTGTTTTATTTAATTTTGGGTTTTAATTTTGCCCAAAAACCCTACTTTTAGGTTTATGGATTTTCATTTCCAAACTCTAGATAAACCCTTCTCTTGTTTGTAAAAGGGGTTGGATATTTTGCATAGACATTCTAATGAATTATTAATACAACTTTGGTCAAATCTTGTGAAGTGTGGATGAATTTTATTCATATTTCAGTATTTCAGTTTATGCTAATTGTTCAAGCAAGTTAGTAAATGGTATTGTTGGTTGTTGAATAATTAAAGAGCGAGGAATAAATTAGCTGCATCGAATTTCCAAGAGCATATTAGGAATTTTGTCTTGCATGTGCACATGGGTAATGGCTTTGCAATGTGATGAGTTCTGAAAATTATTGCAATATTGTTTTGTTTCCATAGATGATTGAATCATATCTCCATGAATTGTGATAATCTAATTTATGTAGATATGGTTTCTCTCATTACAGTTTAATCTTTCATGCTTTGAATGATTCATTGATTAACATTGTCTGCTAGATTACATTTTCAAGTTGATTTATCTTAACCCATTTCTTTTGTAATCTTATTTACAATCTCAAGTAGTGTAGAACAGTAGGCATAATTGTAGTTGCTTTGATTCACATTTCATATATACTTCAAAAATAAAAATAAAGATTTGCATTTTTGAGAAAATTTGTAATATTTCCAGTGGTTAAACCAATAGGCCCCTTTATTTACAACACATATGTTCCCATTAATCTATCCTATACGGCTAAGACCTAGCCTTCCAGAATCTTGGAGCATACAATCGTGCGCTTTTCAAGAGAGGATCTTCATCTTGGATATCTTCTCATTGGTAGTGCTACCACCATCATCAATAATTAGAAGGGGGCATAAAAAACAAGGCAAGGACACTAGCGACACCATTACACTAGGCTTGCACAGGTCAAATATGTACATGCATGTGTAGTACGACCTCCTTTTGACTTTCTAAAGAAAAAAATTCAAAAAAAATTAATGAATGATTTAACCCCCTTTTTAATGAACCTACAATTTGAAAACAACATCAATAAAAATCTTTGACTTGCAAATTTTTGCATAGGCCGATGGGATACAAATACCATACAGAGCGATATGGTACAATACGAAATTTGGTACCCTTAAAAAAAATCAATAGCTCTGATATTTGCAATTTGATAGGCAATTTTAGGGTTTTTGAGTATTTTGAGCACGATCGTGATCTTTATTTCGCTCCAAAGTGCCCATAAAATTAAGCTACCCTCAAATTTTGCCTTGATTTTTGTGTCCTTAGCTATATTGTTCCAAAATTTCAATTGCTCATATTTTGATGAAACAACAATTGATCTAAGGGTTTTAGGATGTTGCAAACACAATGTCAAGCTTTTTTTGAGTCCAATGTGCACATAAAAATCACTCAAGGTTAGATCCCTCAAACATGTGGATAGGAACCTAATGGATCTAAAGCTTTAATACCATGTAGGAGCAAAGATTGGGCTTTAATACCTGTGTGAGGGAAAATGTCCAAGCTAAATTAAACAATTGAAATGACAAAGAAAACAACCAAACAAGCCATTAAACTCAAACACCTCAAGATTAGAATGATAAAACTAAAATGGAGAACAAAATGATAAACAATGCAAGCCACAATTCTTGCCTTAATTTGATGTGTGCTCATGGCGTAGCTTCGAACGCTCAATTATGCTCCATGATGGTAGATGCAAATGATAATGGTTGATTGACAAATTATGGATGAGATGTGAGTGAGTAGTGATTTTTACAGAGTAACGGTGCAGTTGAATGAAAGTGGATCCTTTTGGTCTAAAATGGGGAGGGGATTAAATAGAAGAAAGGAGGAAGGAAAAGAGATGGAGGATGAGACACTTGTCTCAAAGAAGAATGACTAGGAAGGGAATGACATGTGTCCCAAAGGACACATGTCTAGGAAGGGAGTGACATGTGTCCTTAGGGACACATGTCTATTTTGGGGAAAGCCACCCCAAAATAAGGAATATTTCCTAATATTTAGGAAATTAGTTAGGATGTGCATACATGGAGGTTAGGAGGGATAGAATAGGGTTGGTTGGGAGGTTTGGAGGATGACTAGGTTATGGGAGGTTTGGATAGATAGGGTTGGTTAGCACTCTATGGTTAGGACAAGGGTTAGGTTATATGGGGGAGGGTTAAGGTTAGGAGCCATGTATGAGTAGACTGCAAGAAATTGGATCTCTAAGAGATATTTTGATCAAAATGAGTAGACTGCAAGAAATTGGATCTCTGAGAGAGATTTTGTGCGAGTAGACTGCAAGAAATTGGATCTCTGAGAGAGATTTTGAGTTATTTTAGTGCATTTCATAGCTCATGATGCGTTTGGAAGAGATGGCTGAGGGAGCACGACCGAGGCACCGGGTGGACGTGGTGCAAAGCATCAGGAGACATCCGGTGCCAGACCACGAGGTAGGCTTCAAAAATTGTCCTTGTGCTTTTATTTCATTCATGTTTTTAGCATTTATTGTCATAGGAAATGTGTTCCTGTCGAATCATATCCAGCAGGTTCAAACCATGAAAGCTCAGGAACGTGATCCCACGATGGTGGGATCGTGAAAGAGCTATGGGTTTGGGCAAGGGGGTAGGAAGGCGGTCTTTCTCGAGTGTGTATGCATTCTCATTGAAAAGGAAGAGGGTTTTCACCGAGAACCCTAATGGCGGGTTCGTAAACCCACTGACCAAGGGAGGGGAGAAAGAAAAGATAGAGGAAAAAGGGGCCAGACAAGTTGTCGAAAGGCGACTAGGGAAGAAAAGAGGTCAAGAAATTGACAAGTTGTTGTTATTTTGTTGTGCAGTGGAGCGTGGATATCTTGGTGAGGCGAGAGAGATAGTCCACTGTCTTGAGGCTAGGAGAAGATTTGAGTGTTGCAGACTGGGCATAGATCGAGGTGATTGGTTGAGGATGCGTGGCCCGGATGCCCCACATTTGATCTTATATGGTGATGGTCACATATCTGGTAGAGAGATGGAGGAGCAAGACAACCACCTTCCATCTTCCCACATGAGAGATCACAATGACTCCTGAGGATGTGTATCAGATTTTTAGATTGTCGATACGAGGGGTAAAATGCGTATCCCAGAGGATTGAGTAGGAAGAGTTTATGAGATGTCTAGTTGGCGCAGACATGCCTCTTCATCATATTCATTTATCCTTAGAGAAGGCATTGACACATGCACCATGTGCAAGGTAGATCGACTTCTTTGTCTACACATTGGTGAGTGGATACATTCTACCGGACCATAGAAGGAGATTAGTTGTACTACGGATGATCCTAGTGGTGATCGAGGCAGAAGACGGTGGACAGTTGATGGCTTGGGGTACCTTGGTGTTGGCAGAGCTGTACAGAGAGCTCCGCGACATAGTTTATCATCTTGGCCGGAGCTTTTGATTTGTTATACTTCTACAGGTATGGGCATGGGAGAATATTGTTGTCACGCGGCCAGTGGTCAAGCAGGATAGAGATGCAGCATAGCCAATGGTATTCAGCTGGAGTGGGGCCTTGAGATATGAGGTCACCAATGATATTGATCACTAGAGGGTTACATTTGACAGGTTGATAGCAGATGCAATCACATGGAGATAATAAATGGAGATCACAACATGGCTGGAGGATCTGAGGCACATTCCCTATATGATTACTATAGGATACATCATAGGTAGATGGGAGTATGTGATAGAGATGTATCGGCCAGACCGGGTGTAGAGGCAGTTTGGTCAGGTACAGTATGCGCCCGATGCACCACATAGATTTGGGCAGGTTACCCGAGAGAGGGTGACATATTTTGGGCCCTCAATGGAGGATAGGGTAAGTATTATTGATGGGTGGACTTTATTGGCTCCAGTACAGTGGGATCCATGAGGGGGACCTACAGACGTAGGAGTCACAGCAGCAGATGATGCTTGGTGGGCACATGAGAGACTAGGGCCAGTTGGAAGGGTAGGATTGGCACCCCACAGTGTTAGGAGGGTACAGATTCAAGCCAGGGGAGGCAGGGTCGGACAGTATTAGCCAGCTAGGAATTTGACTGAGATAGTGGCAAGGGTAGTGACCCAGACTAGGTCCAGATCAGATTTGGGCAGATAGGGCTAGAGAGGAGGAGAGGAGAGGAGAGAGGGGGGATAGAGGAGATAGAGAAAAGGAGATGGTGGTGATGGATGTAGATCCCCCTGTATAGGGACCTACGGAGGGATAGGAGGAGGAGGGACAGGGATGAGGTCGGACATCGATGAGACCTATTCCACCGAGGAGAGTCACGAAAGAGGAGAGAGGAGAGGGCTCGTGAACACCACCAGATCCAGCAGCACAGATCCACTCACTTGAGGATGCAGTGACCAGGGTAGAGCACAAATTACAGGAGGTCACAATAGAGAGGGACAACTTACAGAGGGAGAGGGATACGACAAAGGGTGTCAGGGCACAACTACAGGAAGAGAGGGACATGCACCTTCAGGAGAGGGATGCAACAATAGTAGCTAGGGATGTCGTAGAGCAGGCACAGCAGAGGACGGAGGAGATGGTGGCTCTGTACCAGAGGGAGAGGGATGAGACCAAGAGACAGGATAGGTCTAGAAGTGGAGGAGGGGGAGAGATATTGGTAGGGATGTTGGAGAGACAAATGGCTAAGATAGAGGCCTTGTCTCATTAGGTAGGTTGGTATCGGACCAAGTACAAGCAAGCAGTACCAATAGGTGATATTTATGATATGCATTCATTTTGTTCTTGATATATGGTACTTTTATGTGAGTTATGATGCATGTATGTATGGATTTATGTTTTATGCCTTGGATGACATACTATGTGATGATGTGATACATGGATGTACGATTTTATGCCATATGATAGACTGACTCATTTGTGATGCAGGATGTGATGATACTATGTATGGTTGATATGATTTATGGATAAATATGTTGTGATTCGATGTGTGGATGATGTGATTTATGGATGCATATGATGTGATTCGATTTATGGATGATGTGATAACCCATGTGTGTTATGCATGATGCTATGGACAATGCAATGCATGTGATATGATATATGATAGATATGGATTATGTGCTAACCCATATGTGATGTAGGATGTAAATGGATAATACTCCAGGGAGACTAGACTAGGATGATGAGGGAGGAACGAGACAATTGCACGTATGCACATCCCAAAGAGAATAGGAGGAAACAAAAGCGAATGAGATGCAATGAAGATGAAGATATCATGGAGCGCGAGCATCCGCGTAAAATAGAACGCCATGTAGTGAGCACTTATTTTGATTTAGAATTGTCTATGAGTCAACCAAGGTATGAAGAACCAAGGTGAAATTTCACAGCCGATGAATGGACTGACACTTATAAACAAACACGCAAGCCAATCCAGCATCACACAGAGTTATAAAGACCCTGCAGGAAATGATGATAAAATGGCCACAAGCAAGAAGATATCCTCCAATGTAACATGAGATAATAGAGACCTCGGGAGGAACAATAAAGGGACACATATAAAAGACATGCTAGGAAAAATTAAAAGCAACAAGATCACATCCTCGGCCTTGTTATTCCCAACGCACCATGATATAAAATATCATGGCGACCAAGAGGAAACAGGACCCAAGGAGATTTGAAAGATGAACAAAAATTGAAAAGAGTCCAAAACCAAATCAAGGTGTCACATATGTCTTTTGTCGACAAGACGATGAACGGATGAGGATTAACGATGATGTATTACTAGAGGAAGGATACATCCTCTGCAGATAAATGGAATCTGGATAATTATTACGAATGCGAGAATGATATATCTCAAAGAAACAACTAGATGATGGACGGCTGAAAAAAACCTAGGACCAACAAAAGGACCTAGAAACCAAGCAAGGATTAAGCTACCTAAAGATCTGTTGAAGAACAATCTAAGAGAACACGATCTCAACAAGCGGGACAAGAACAATAGCTATGCACAGGAGAAACCATATATACATGGCAACCTATATACATATGATACTATGCACAAAGGACTAAGTGCGGAAAAGGGATTCACAAGGATTGCGTACAAGAAAAATGAATAGCGGCGAATGCAGATGTGGGTACCATGAGATACCGCGTCGAAAGGAGATGGATGTGATAGAGATGAAGATGGAAGCGTGGGTATCATAGGATACCGCACAAAAAAATAGGCGATGGTGGGTAGTGACAGATACCACACTAGGAAGAGTCAAAAACAAGTGCCAAAATATAATGGGACTACCCTCTTGTACACACAACACCTGTTTCTAGGTTTTCACCATATGTACGTGTCCAAGGTTTTCTTTTTTTTTTTTTGGTATTTTCAAATTTTTGAAACATGAGATACACTATCATAGACTATGCATAGAATTTCTTCAGGTGTAGGGTGTTGAGGGGATTGGTGAGTGGCTCCCCTTCCAAAGTATATAGCTTATATTCTCTTGAACCATATTTTGTTGTGACCACAAACGGACCAAGTCAATTAGATTCAGACTTTCCTTTCTTTTCTCGGGCTTGTTGATTTCTAGGATTTTCTCTCAAATCTAGATCACCCACTTCAAACTCACAGTGGCGGACTTGTTGGAGTTGTTTGATATGGTTGTTCATTGATTCTACTAGGATATGTTGTTGTCATTGATGTCAACATATTCCTGTGAGTTTGGGGATATCTTCTGATCTAGTTTTGTAGTTTGGTTTTGTTCATCATTGTTTTGCAGAGTTTGGTATTTCCTTCAGTATATTTTGGTGTGATCAAATCTTGTGCTGATATTTTGGGATATTATCTTGGATGGTCTTGTGTATCTTCATTTCAGATGGTTCATGATTTGGTGCTCCACAAGTTATCTTCCTTCATGGCAGTTGTTGATTGGTTGTGTTTTTAAGCTTCTAGACGTTGACCAATGAAGATCTGAAAAGAGGTGTTCGTGCAACTATTTCGGATGATTCTAATGTGCTTGTTAGTGTTTCCTATTCGTTTCCTATTTATTTTGGCAATCTGCATTGATCGTTGTGCAATTTTTTGGTGGTTTTTCATCAACCGTTATTGATTTTTGTGTTATGTGGTATTTTTGGTGGTGTATCATGTTGCAGTTGATATTGGCGTGATTTTTGGTGGATGTGATCATTTGGGAATTTGAATTAGGTCCATGCTATATAATGTAAATTATTATATTGGTCTAGTGGTTGATCTTTGTATCATGTAATGTATTTTTGTAATTGTGAGTTGAGGGTTGAGGGTTTAGCCGACCTTGTTATCGAGGTTGATGAATTGTATATATAGGTGAGTTATTCACTTAGTTTTGGTGTCGATATAGTATCTACATTATTAGAGAGAGGTGAATGTGCAAACAAGAAATTTATCATTCAATGAAGTGTTGAGGTGAGATTGGTGTTCCAGGGCAGACAATTGTGCTTAACCGGAACTTTCATCAAGCATTTGTAGATGCTATCATTGCAGTTCATTTCTTCTGGATTGTAGTCTGAATCATATTGTAAGTCAATGAGACTTCCCTAAGGGTTGTAGCCTTCTGAGAAAATATATTTTGAGCAATGAGCTCTAGGAAGTGTGCCGGAATGCATGTGCATTCCCCATTTTAACATTTTTCACATACTACTGCAAAGTATCATCTTATTGTAGGTAGGTTCCCACAGTGGTTTTTCCCTTCACTGGGTTTTCCACGTCAAAAATCTTGGTGTTGTGTGTTGTGTTGTTAATTTTTTTATCTATTTATTGTTGCAGTTTATCAGTTCCTATTTTGGAGTTTAATTAGCTAGATTCGGTGAAGACTGATTCACCCCCCCCCCCCCTCTCTCAGTCTTCCTTCTTGATTACTGCTAATAATTGGTATCAGAGCTAGATCCTCTGATAGAATCTTAATCGCTTGAGGAGATCTGGGATGGTAGCTCAAGGTATTCTTTTCAATAAGTACGGTCTAAGGTTTGATGGGAGTAATTATACTGTATGGAAGATCCGGATGGAGGTGCACTTTAAATGTCTTGGAGAGGATTACTGGATGATTACTAAGAATGTATGTGTTGTTCCTGAGAATGGACCATCTACTCCTGATGAGGTTAAGGAAGCAGAATATAACATCAAAGCGAAGGAAGCATTGTTGAGTGCCCTGACTGATTCTAAAATGACCAATGTCATTGGACTTTAGACTGCACATGAGATCTGGGAGAAGCTTGAGATCCTCTATGAAGGTGATAGTCAAGTGAAAGTTGCTAAGTCGCATAGTTTGAAAAGAAAGTATGAGACATTGAAGATTGGAGATGATGAGAACATACATTCATACATGGCTAAATTGAATGTACTTTTCCTTAGTATCAAGTGTGTCGGTGGAAAGATTGAGGAAGATGAGATTATTGCTAAGGTGTTGAGATCTTTTCCTCATGCTTATAAACATAAGGTTTCTGCTATTGATGAGATCTGGAGTGTGACTATAGTAACAAGAGATGTATTGGTTGGAAAACTTGTTGCATTTGAGCTGAGCTAATTTGGAGAATCACATGTAAAGTCTAAGCTCTGTATCCGGTAAGCAAAAATATGATCTTGATGAATACAAGATATCCAGATATGAAAGAGAAAGAAGAGAGATAGCAGAGCAAGAAAGAGAGCTTGATGAGATTGAAGCATTGATTGCCCGAAGATTGACTAAAGGTGTCGATAAGTATGATGGAAAGTTACCCTTGAAAAAAAATTCTTGTAATAAGATAGGACATTTTGCTTCTAGATTCCTAGTTAGAATGGCTAAGTATGACAGACATGATAAGTTTGATAAGCATGATAGGAATGATAGATATGAGAAGCATAAAAAATATGATAAGCCTTATAAGTCTAACCGGAAGTTTATGAACTAGAAGAACTGTTATTATGTTGCAGATGAAGGTATTACAAATGATGAATCAGAAGGAGATGAAGATGTATTTATTGTTATTAAAGAAGATAGACTTGTACCTATTGATTCCACTAGCTATTTTGTTGAGGAGAAAGCTTTGGCTGCTAAGGTAGAAGAAAAGGGTGAATGGGTGATTGATAGTGGTTATTCACATTATATGACCGGTGATAAAAGAAAATTTGTAAGCATGGAAAAGTATTATGGTGAAATAGTTAGATTTGGAGATGACAAAGCCCGTATGATCCATGGGAGAGGTTCTATTTCTTTTTATGGTAACCATAACACTGACGATGTCTTGTATGTAGAAGGTTTGAAGCATAATCTTTTGAGTGTTGGACAGATGGTTGATAAGGGTTATGATCTACAATTCAAGAATGGTAAATGCAAGATCGTAAATGCCTCTAGTATAGAGATTGCATCTGGGACTAAGACTGAAAGTAACATTTTTCATTTGAATGTTGGTGAGAAAAGTTGTTTGATTGCTAAGATAGATGAGAGTTGGTTGTAGCATAGAAGAATGTGTCATGCAAACTTTCATTCATTGATTAACATCAGTTCTACACAAGCTCTTAGAGATTTGCCTAAGATTGTCAAACCTATTAATTTGGTATGTAAAGAATGTCAATTGGGTAAGCAAAAAAAGGATTTCTTTCAAGGGTAAACAGTATACATCTAATGGACTACTAGATCTTGTGCATATTGACCTGTGTGAACCTACAAATGTTAGAAGTGTGCAGGATGATAGATACTTTATGCTCCTAATTGATTATCATTCCAGGATGATGTGGGTTGTCTTTTTGAAGGAAAAATCAAAATCATTTGAGAAATTCAAGATATTCAAAGCTAAAGTATAAACTAAGTCTAGATTGAAGCTGAGGTGTCTGAGATCTAATAGAGGTGGAGAATTCTGTTCCAGTGAATTCAATTCATTTTGTAAGATGCATGGAATTACAAGACAACTATCTACTCCTAGAACCCCACAATAGAATGGAGTTGTTGAGAGAAAGAACCATATTGTTTTGGATGGTGCAAGAACCATGTCGATTGAAGGAAATGTTCTGAAGGTGGTCTACTTGAGAGAACCTATTATCATTGTAGTTTATACATTTAACAGATTTCATATCAAAGGTAATATTGGTAAGACCCCTTATGAGCTTTGGTTTGGTCATGTTCCTACTGTGAAATATTTCAAAGTTTCTGGTAGCAAATGTTATATCAAGAGAGATGAGGATATTGGAAAGTTTGATGCTAGAAGTGATGAAGGTATCTTTATAGGATATTCTACAAAGAGTAAAGCCTATCAGTGCTATAACAAGAGACTGAGAAAGATAGTTGAGAGTGCAAATGTGAAGGTGGATGAGAATCTTGGGAAAGAGATCAGAGCTTATGATGATGGTCAACATATTGTTCTAGCTTCTATTCAGCCTCAAGAGCCCAAGCAGAATGATCCGGTAGAGACTATTAATTTGGATGTTATTGTTGTTGCCGATGATGTGCAGGAACCTAAGGATCAAAACAAATAGAAGACTCTGAGGTATGTTAAATTGAATCATTCTGAGAATTAGATTATTGGTGATAAGAATAAAGGTGGGATGACTAGAAGAAGGTTAGCTACAGAATAAGTATGTTTAATTTTTAAAGTTGAACCTAAAAATGTTGTTGAAGCCTGTAAAGATGAAAAATGGATAAGAGTCATGCTAGAAGAGTTAGATCAGATTGAAATGAACAACACTTGGGAACTTGTGCCTAGACCTAAGGATAAAAATGTTATTGGTACTAAATGGGTATTCAGAAACAAATTGAATAAAGTCGGTGAAGTAGTCAGAAATAAAGCTAGACTGGTCTGCAAAGGATATTCACAGTAAGAAGGAATTGATTATGAAGAAACTTTTGCTCTGGTTGCCAGAATTGAAGTTGTTAAATTGTTGCTTGCTTATGTTGTTTATAAAGATTTCAAAGTATATCAGATGGATGTCAAATCTGCATTTTTGAATGGTGATCTAGAGGAAGAATTTTGCATTGAGCAACCTAATGGATTTTCACTATCGGATGATAAAGACATGGTATGTAAGTTGAAGAAAGCACTTTATGGATTGAAACAAGCTCCCAGAGCCTGGTATGCTAGATTAGACAAATACTTGTTGAAATTGGGATTTTATAAAGGTGTTGCTGACAGTAATTTGTACTTTAAGATTGAAAATGATAACATTCAAATTGTTGAGGTCTTTGTTGATGACATTATTTTTGGTGTTGATGATGATATGAGTATGTAGTTTGTCGGTGATATGCAGAAAGAGTTTGAGAAGTCTATAATTGGTAAGATGAAATTTTTCTTAGGTTTGTAGATTGCACAGATAGGAAAAGGTATCTTTATATCTCAAACTAAGTATGTGAAGGAATTGTTGAAGAATTTTGGATTAGATGATTGCAAACTGGTTGGAACTCCTATGGTGACTGGTTGTAAATTGTCCAAAAATGATGAATCTCCAAAAGCTAATCAGTTTGTACAGATATATGGTTGGTGGACTACTATATCTTACTCAGACTAGGCCTAACTTTATGCATGTTGTGTGTATGGCTGCTAGAGATCAAGTTGATCTGAAGGAGAGTCATGTCACTTTTGTTAAGAGGATATTCATATATCTAAAGGGAACTATTGATTATGGTTTATGGTATTCGAAGAATGATGATTTCATGTTGTGTACCTACATTGATGCAGATTGGGTTGGTGATGTTGATGACTAGAAGAGTACTACCAGTGGAGCATTCTTTTTAGGAAAGAAGTTGGTTTCATGGGCAAGTGAGAAACAAGATTAAGAATATTTATCTACTGCTGAAGCTAAGTACATTGTTGCTACTAGTAATTGCACTTAGATAGTTTGGATGAAGAAAATGTTGAAAGATATCAGAGTCATTCATGATGAGCCTACTATTATATACTGTGATAATTCCAGTGCTATAAATATGTCAAAAAATCTGATGCAACATTCAAAGACTAAACATATATCAATCAAATATAATTACTTGAGAGAGTGTCAATGAAGAGAAGGTGAAGCTGGAATATGTATCTACAAAGGAACAAATTGTTGATATTTTTACTGAGCCTTTGCCTACAGATACATGCATTGAGTTGCATCAATCCGGTGAATTTCATAGCCTTATCCTTTAATCTGGATTGATGAGTTGGTGTTGCTCCTCTGCTGGAGTAGTTTGTTTATTTGGCTGTGTGTCCAAAGGGGAGAGAGATTCATATTTTTGTTTTGGGAGAGAGTTTGATTTTGTATTTTGAAGATCTTTGGCATTGTTTTCAAAGGGGGAGAGAGATCATGTGAAAAAATGCATTATTTATCTTGATCTTAGGGGGAGTTTGTTGGTGATATCTTATTTCTTTGCATTGACTGTTTTTCACGATCATATGTTGTCATCAATGCAAAAGGGGGAGATTGTTGGAGTTGTTGGATATGGTTGTTCATTGTTTCCACTAGGATATGTTGTTGTCATTGATGTCAACATATTTTTGTGATTTATTCTGGTGAGTTTAGGGAGATCTTCTAATCTGGTTTTGTAGTTTGGTTTGTTGATCACTGTTTTGCAGAGTCCGATATTTCCAACGGTATATTCTGGTGTGATCAGATCTCATGCTGAGACTTTGGGATATTGTATTGGATGGTCTTGTGTATCTTCATTTCATATGGTTCATGGTTTTCTGCTCCGTAAGTTATCTTTCTTCGTGGAAATTATTGATTAGTTGTGTTTTTTAGCTTCTAGACGTGGACTGATGAAGATTTGAAAAGAGGTGTTGGTGAAACTATTCCGGATGATTCTAACATACTTTTTGGTGTTTCCTAGTCATTTCCTATTTATTTTGGTGATTTGCATTGATCGTTGTGCTAATTTTGTTGGTTTTTCATCAACGGCTACTGATTTTCATGTTATGAAGTATTTTTGGTGGTGTAGCATGTTGCGGTTGATCTTGGCGTGATTTTTGATGGATGTGATTGTTTGGGAATTTGAATTAGGTCCATGCTATGTAATATAAATTATTATATTGGTCTGGTGGCTGATCTTTATATCGTTTAATATAATTTTTGTAATTGTGAGTTGAGGCTTGAGGGTTTAGCCGACCTTGTTATCAAGGTTGATGAATTGTATATATAGGTGAGTTGTTCACTTAGTTTTGGTGTCGATATAGTGTCTGCATTATCAGAGAGAGGTGAATGTGCAAACAAGAAATTTATCATTTAGTGAAGTGTTGAGGTGAGATTGGTGTTGTTGGGCAAACAATTGTGTTTAACCAAAACTGTCATCAGTCATTTGTAGATACTATCATTGCAGTTCATTTCTTCTGGATTATAGTTCGAATCATATTGTAAGTTAGTGAGACTTCCCTAAGGGTTGTAGCCTTCCGAGAAAATATCTTTTGAGCAGTGAGCTCTAGGTAGTGTGCCTGAATGCATGTGCATTCCCCATTGTAATATTTTCCACATACTATTGTAGAGTATCATCTTACTATGGGTAGGTTGCCACCACGTTTTTCCCTTCATCGGGTTTTCCACATCAAAAATATTGGTGTTGTGTGTGTGTTGTTAATTTTCTTATCTATTTATTGCTGCAGTTTATTAGTTTATGTTTTGGAGTTTAATTAGCTAGATCCGGTGAAGATTGATTCACCCCCCCTCTCAGTCTTCCTTCTTGATTGCTGCTAACAAGACTTTCTTTTGATATTGCCGCATGAGGAGGATCTAATATATTTGCAGATGATCATAGGCTTTCTGACGATGTTCATCAAGAAGATCTAGTTGGGCTAGCCTCACTACTCTATAGTCTTCATCACAAACAAAATCTTTCAGGGAGATGCACAGTGATGGCAATTCAACCTTAATTGGTAAGACTGATTATGCATCATATACAAGAGAATAGGGGGTGGCTCCTGTGGGAGTTTGAATGCTGGTGCGATGAGACCAAAGGGCGGGATTGAGATTGAGATGCCAATCATGACCAGTATCATTGACAACTTTCTTTAGGATATAGAGCAATATTTTGTTAGTTGTCTCGACTTGGTCATTCCCTTGTGGACAATATGGTGTAGATCAATGATGTTGGATGTGGAATGTGGAGCAAAGATCACACATGTGTTGGTTTTTAAAGGGGGTTCCATTGTTGGTAATGATGGTGGAGGGAATTACGTAGAGACAAATGATATGATACAGGATAAACTTGGACACTTGGACACTAGTAGTAAGGATGAGGGGAATGGCTTCCACCCACTTGGTGAAATATTATGTGATGGCAATGATAAAATTGTTTCCATCTGAGTAGGGAGGATGGATCTTACCAACAAGGTCAAGGCCCCATATAGAAAAAGGCCATGGTGTTTCAATAGGTCACAAATCCTATGCTGGAACATGAATCAAGTCCCTGTGTTGCTGACAAGGCACACATTTCTTGATAAACTCACAACAATCATGTTCCATGGTGGGCCAGTAGTAACCCACTCTTAAGAGTTGTTTGGAAAGAACGTATCCACTCGTATGAGAACCACAAGTCCCGACATGCATTTCTTTCATCACAAAATTAGCTTCATAATCTAAACATCGAGAAAGTATGTCATGATATCCACGACGATATAGATTGTCTCCTATAAGGGTAAATCAGGCACAATGGCAGATAAGGTTTTGGTGGTCGTTATGGGATATGTTTTAAGGGAGGGTGCCATCTTTAAGATAGGCATGGATGTCATGTTACCAGGGTGATTGGGGTCTAAAAATGTTGCACACCATTTCTGTGTGTGATGTCTCAAAGGTTGGTTGCAGAAGTTGTTCAACTAAGAATTCATACCTGGGACTATCTGAGTTAATATCCAAGAGGGATCCAATGGTGGTCATTGCATCAACTGCTTTGTTCTGAGCTCTTGGAACTTTATCAAATATGATATTCTGAAAATTGTCCTTAAGATCATCAACCATCCATTTGTAGGGTAGAAGCTTACCATCCTTAGTTAGATATTCATCATTAGTTTGGTGGATGACTAGTTGTGAATCTCCATAAACCAAGAGATCTAAAATGTTCCACCGAATTGTTGTCTTTAAACCAATTATTAAGCCTTCATACTCAACATATTGTTGGTGCATGGGAATGACAGTTTGAACGACTTTGGGATGAGATCTCCTTGGGGAGTTACAAATAAGAACCTTGCTCCAATTCCCTTTTGTGTATGAGAACCATCAAACTACAGTTTCCAAGGAGGTTGTGCACTGATTGTGCAGACATATTCGTCAGGGAATTCTGTGATGAGTGAATATGCATCAACAAATGGTGTTTTTGCTAACTGATCAACTAAGACTTGTCCATTGATAGCTTTTTGATCTACATACTATATATTAAATTCACTAAGTAACATAGTCCACTTGTCTATGCATCCTGTTAGGGTAGACATGGAGAGTAGATACTTAAGAGGATCAATTTTGCAGATGAGCTTCACTATATGACTTGGCATGTAATGCTGCAACTTTTGAGAACAAAAAATGATAGCTAAGCATGCTTTTTTCCATTAGGAAGTAATTAAGATCTTAGCCAAATAGAGTGTGACTAATATAATAAATTTCTCTCTTCACCTTGATCATCCTGTTGGGCAAGCAATGCCCCCACAACTGTTGTCGTTACTAAAATGTACAAGATCAAGGGACAACCCAGAATGGGTGGCATTAGAACTAGTGGATGAGCCAAATATTCTTTGATCTTGTCAAAAGCTTGTTGAAACTAGGTATCCCATTTAAAATCGTCACCTTTTCTGAGTAAGTATGTAAAAGGTTGGCATTTATCTACTAATTGTGCAATGAATCTCCTGACAAATTGCAATTTTCCTTGTAGGCTATGCAGATTTCTTAGTGTCCTAGGGGGAGGCATCTCCATTATTGCTTTGACCTTCTTGGGGTCAACCTTTATGTCGCATCTGGAGACTATGAATCCCAGTACTTTACCTGATGTAACCTCAAACACACACTTCTTAGGATTTAGGCGCAAGTTGTATTTTGCGAGATGCTCAAATATCTTCTCTAGAATAGCTGGATGTTCTACTCTCTTCTTTGATTTACCAAGTATATTGTCTACATAATCTTAAAATATCTTATACATGAGATCATGGAAGATTACTGTCATAGCGCGTTGATATGTGGTACCAGCATTCTTAAGACCAAAAGGCATGACCTAGTAATAGAAAGTTCCCCATGGGGTTGTAAAGGTAGTTTTATGTTGGTCCTCTTCTGCCATCTTTATCTGGTTATAGCCTGAGAATCCATCCATGAGGGATAGAATATCATATCTTGTTGTTAGATCGACAAGGATGTCAATGTTAGGAAGCAAAAAATCATCTCTGGGACATGACTTATTTAAGTCCCTAAAGTCTGTACATACTCTGATATTCCCATTAGGCTTAGAAACGGGTACCATGTTAGAAATCCATTCTAAATAGTGCTACCCTAGGATGCATCTTTCGCAGTTTCTATTTGACTGGTTTGAGCTTTGGGTCAACTGCTAAATGATGAACTACTAGCTCAGGGTTGAGACTAGGCATATCTACATAAGACCATACAAAGTTGATAGGACACTTATGAAGAATGTCAGAGAACACCTGAAACTCATCTCCAGATAGGGAAGCATTGATATGTATGATGTGTGGGTTTTTTGTTGTGCCCAAATTTATTTATGTGGTCTGATCTATGAGAATCAGAGACCTTTTAGGAGCATAATCATTCGCAAGGGGAATAATGGAATCCTCATCCTTTGGCACCTCAATTAGGCTTTCACCAGAAGATACACCCTTTGTTTTTACTATTTTTGAGTCAAGAAGCGCCTCCGAGAGGTTTTCGCTATAAGACCTTTGATTTTTTATTTATTTTTCACTTTTGCAGTTAAGGATTCCTTCTTCCCCAAAGTAAGCTTTAGGATCAATCTTGTAGACTATATTCTGCTCAGGATGATGATATGGTGCAGCCTCAACTGCCCCTAGAAATTGTAGGAGCATTGTATAATCTTGGAATGTGTCTAGATGTGCAACAGTTTATCCAATGAGCTCAGGGTGGCAAAGGGGAAGGTCAATTAAGAGGATGGATGTATCGAATAGGTTAGATGTGCCAAAGGTGGAGGAGCTATCTATATCATCGTACGCTCATATAACAACCTCTTCAAGCATGTCGTCGATATTGAGTGAAGCATTTTTGTTTTTTCCAGAAGTGCCAACTGAACTCAAGGCTTCATGGGAGGGTCATCCAAAACCAAGCCCTTGATGATTCATATTGGGAGTCGGATCAATAGGTCTTTTGATTCCCTGCTCTTCCTGGCCTAATCCACCACCTTGATAATTCCATTTTTTAGTAGCCCACTTATGAGCAGCTAGGTATTTCTCTTTGAATTCCTAGAGATGAGTCTCATTATCTGTAAGGATATCCTTGTATAGCCACTGATTTATGTCTCCTTCTATGACATCATGATTAAACTCTCCTTGGGCTTGGAATGTGGTGGAACCACATTGTCAGATCACTAGGTCCTTCTTTTTCCATTCTCTAGTTGGTTACCTATAGGCATGTGGATCTAAAGGTAAAGCGCCCACCGCAAAGGTACCTTGCAAGGAGTATTCACCACATCCAGCATCGTTGATCTTGAGTTGGGAGGAGGAAGAGATAGAAGTCTTCTCTTTAGCAGCAACTAGTATGGTATCAACGTCGTCAACATATGAGGATGATGTGGCAATAGGTGTAGCTCCAATGTTGATGTCAGGAAAATGATGGGAATATGGAGATAAATCCTCGAGTGCGCGATAGTACTCAAAGGGTTGAGTGTCACCATGGATAGTGATTTCACATCCTTGAAATGGAAATTTGAGGCATTTGTGGTAGGTGGAAGGGACGACCTACACAGCATGGATCCACGGGAAACCAAGAAGTATGTTGAATACGAGATCAAGATAAATGATGTGGCACAATGTGCTTTGTGTTACTAGGGCCACCTGGGTAAGGAGATTAATCATCCCTACTGAAATTCTCTTAGCATTGTCATAGGCCTTGATAGTAATACATTGATTGTACATGTCTAAGATAGTGTACTCCACTTGAGTGACAACTCTTAATGTACAAATATTGAGGGTAGAACCATTGTCAATTAGGACTCATTTCACTTTGTGTATCTTAACTATGGCTTCAATGTTCAACAAGCGAATGTGATCAAGATTTGGGACCATAGCATTAGATTGTGTGAAACTGAGGTGATAAGTGGAAGATAAATAGGCTACCATAGCTTGAAACTGGGTGGTATTAATGTTACTAGGAACATGAGCTTCTAGTAAGGATTGTGTAAGGATCTCCTGATGAGTAGGTAAGGCTTTTAGGAGATAGAGAACGGAGATCTATGTAGGGGTTTTTCGTAAGTGCTAGAGGATATTATATTGCATGGACACTGACGTTGTAGGAGGAACATTAGATGTAGGATCTTCTTGGACTGACATGTGAGCTCTTCTAATGGTGACCGCACAATGAGTATCACCTCATTTAACATGGATTATGTTAGCATGATCATCTACTTGAGAAATCCAGCCTATGGTAGGTCCGTGTTTGAGGGGTACATTATTGTAATTAATGTTATTGGTAGTGTGACCTTGATTCGCGACGGATGTGCTTGCTTCCCCTTGATGTTTGGGAAGAGCATTTTTATATATTCCTAGATTGGCATTGGGGTGATTTTCCTGTGGCGGGATCAACAGCAATTTTTTCGTAATCAATGAGGTCTTGAACCAGGTGTTTTAGCTTCATACACTTGTTTGTTTCATGACCCTTGACATGATGATAGGCACAATATTTGTTTTCCTTATACCAATCAGGTTTAGGCTTAGATTCATCAAAAGGTTGTGTTTGAGGATATACAACCATGTTGTCTTGTTCTGTACATTTAAAGATGACATCTAATGGTTCAGCCTTAGAGGTGAAATGGTGTCGAGGATCATTGTTACCAGATTGACGCAGGGGAGCCTGCGATACCGTAATTGTGTTAGTCCTATTGGCCTGAGCGTTTAATGTTTGCATTTGTGGGGAAGGATTAATATATTCTTGTGGTGAGGAATTATTATACGTTTGTGTGGGTGGTGGCTTGGCATCCACGATCATTTGCATTATATTGGAATTAGTGACCCCATCACCAACAGCATTCTTGTTCCTTTTCCAATAACATGACCTATCATTGTTAGGCTTATCAGAATACTCTTTGTAAAGCTTGATGACTCCTTCATCAATTAGCTCTTGTTCTACCAATGGTCCTTTAGACATGATATATTTGAATGTGCTAGTACAGTTCAATCAAATGTGATACCCTAGTTTAGGATGGAGATTACTGATAAAAATAAGCACCAACTGGGTGTCTGACATTATGCATGGGAGGCGACCAGCTAGGGCTCTCCATTGTTGGGTATAATCAAGAAGACTTTCACCACCTTTTTGTTTAGCTAGACATAACTCAAGCATGGAGGTGTCATTTTCTATGTTATAGTGATATTGAGCCACAAAATGCTCGGATAAGTCTGGAAAGGTGGTGATGACACCAAATGGCAATTTGGAGAACCATTCTAATGAAGGACTACTAAGGCTCTTAGGGAACAACCACAAAATATAGTTGTCAAACCATGATACTTCTTGACAAGCCATGAAGAATTCCTTGACATGATGTTGTGGATCTCCTTTTCCCTTGTATTTGTCAAATCTTGGCATTTCAAAGTGTTTAAGAAAAGACGTGGCTATGATAGATTTGTCAAACAGGTATGGACAAAGTTATTCAAATTTGAAGACCCGTTCAGAGCTATTCTCCTTTAAAGACTTGAGGGTGGCTTTCATTTCCTCACATTCAGTATTGACTAGAAAAGCATCGGGAAATGGAGTACTCGATTGGTATCGTGGTACTTGATACGACATTTTTTGAGAATGTGATAGCCTTGCTGGTAGTAGATTTTGATAACTTGCCATGTTTTGATAACCTAGGATTTGTTGTTGACCTATTGATTGTTGTTGGTATTGAAGTATCTATGAATAGGTCATCACATTCTATTGTGGGGCGCCAAGTGGTTGTTGATATTGCAGATTCTAGAATTGTTGAATCTATGGCACACTGCCTTGTGGATAACTTCCCCCTGTATAACTGGGATATATGTTAGATTGAGCATTTATTGTTAGGGTATTTTGGTTTGTGCCACTTTACACATGATGAAATTTCGTGACTACATGGAATGTAGGATGTAATGCCCCGCCAGGAAACCCTGAAGGGATAAAGCTAAAACACAAGGATAGAGTACAAACATTTTATTTTTTTAAGTTAAAACAAAATCAAAGATACAATGAGTTAACATTAAGTTTAGATTACACAATAGAAAACTTAAATAACACCTAAAGAGTTTCCCAACGTGATTACTTGGTTCAACACTAAACTCAACTTACGCTAATTAATCCAATTAAGTTTATTAACTTAATGACATGATTTTATTTTAACAATGATTAAATTTATTCGATAGGTTAAAAATATGGATAACATGATTAAGTTCATCCATTACAACTTAACCATACATTACATCCAATCTTACCTTAAAACATATGCCATGCATCTTATTTCCATACATACTTTAATTGCATTAAAAACTAACAAATACTTTCAATTATACTAATCTACCTGCTTCATGATCCATATTACTGCATTTAATAACTTCATGCATACCTTTAAGATTAATATCACCTAATCCACATTATACATTTTAACCATAATGCCATCCATACATGCAAAATAAAAAGGAACCAGATGAACACAAACACCACATAACACCAAATTGATATCAAAGTTCACCCCTAGTGGACTACATCTCCAGGTCTGCTCAACTACAAGACCCCTCTGATAAATAATAGGGTGAAGAATACATAAGGTTCACATCCATTACAACCTACCAATGAGGCATACATAAACCAATAATACATACGACCACATCGGTCCAATAGATACATGAATGATCCCAGAAAAAGGAAAGGATCCATCTGAACATGATAAGAAGCAAATACAAAAGAACAACTGGAGCACCCACGAAACTAAGTCCTCGCAACCCATCATAAGCAACCCATGATCTAACATAAATATAAGGTTCTCACAAGGGCATAAACAACCAGTTATAACTCCACAACAGTGATCCTAGCAAAGACAACACAAACTACAAACTAGTGAACATAAGGGACAAGTGTCATCACATAACTTGGTATGGTTACCCTAGTAGGCCTCCATAGGTTTTGGCCCCATCTACTGGGTTACCCTAGCAACCTTTCCCGAACCTCTAACGCATCCAATTCTCATGTGGACCCAACACACACTTTCATGAAAACAAGGTTGTTAGTTTTCCATTTCAAGCCTTCTCACTGCAAGTCGAGTCTGTAATAGCCCTCCTCCCATGCGTGAGGCACAATTATCTTACCTAGTGTTTCATTAACTAAACTCTCTAATATGCTATTAGGTTATCACTTATTTAGACACACTTTCGATGGGTTACCCTGCAACCACTTTGGGCACGGCCCCCACTTGAAATCCACTCTCCCTTATGACATTAGACCATAATCAAACGAACTCCTAAAACCAGGGTATACACAAGGTAAAGAATACGAAGTTCAATATGGTAGGAATACCCACTTGGCCAAACAAGTCTTCATACAAGGTGCACTGACTGATGGTTATCTGACTAGAGACATGACCAGCTATAGTCAAACACATAACGACACCCAACACTCGCATAGACGGGCATGACCAAATACAAACAATCACATGAAAATAGTCTAAAACTCAAGATCAAGGACATAAGCAGTATCCAAAATAAACATATGACAATATCCATCAATCACAATCAAGGACTTTTCATTTCTTAATCAAAAGCGAATACAAAAAATTAAACATGCATAGACATAAATTGGAAATGACAATCTTCTTCCATATCGTTTAAACATTACAATCGATCCAGTTTTTTAATAGATCTAAGTAGATTGTAATTTGTCTACCTTGTCTAGGTACATGTCGCTCATGGTTTACTAACTCACTATAATTCATTTTGCATCATAAAATAATATAAATACTTCCTCATGAGTTTTCAAACCAAAGACACATTAATATAATTATAATTATATGCAGAACATACAGAGATATAATCAAATATACATTAATCCACTAAAATATGATATTTATTTTTCAAAATAAAACATCATTCCCATTTTTTTTTCAAAATAAATAAACTATTCTCATCTTCACAAACAAATATATACTTTCCAAAAATGTAAATATACATTCAAAGGAAACCAAAATTGACAATCTTTTTCCCAAATAAACAAAATTTCCTTGCATAAAAATAAAAACAAACTTAAATATTAATTAGCATATATCTAATTATATAAATTAATTAATAAATTAAATAAAACCAAATATTATTTAATAATCTATGAATTAAATAATATTAAAAAAAAACTTTATTTTAAATTATATTATTATTATATTTTTTTTTTGTAAAAAACAAAAAGCAAATAAAATGGGGTAGACCCATGTGGACACCCACGTGGGCCCCCCTATCCCCAAGGGCCTGCTTGGTGGTAGACGCTACCATTGGTAGCGCTGCTACCAAATGGTAGCAGGTCGCTACCTTGGGTAGCGCTGCTACCATAGGGTAGCAATTCGCTAACTTTGGTAAATGGTAGCAGGTTGCTACCTTTGGTAGCGCTACTACCATATTCGCTACCTTGGGTAGCGTTGCTACCATATGGTAGCAGTTCACTACCCTTGGTAGCACTGCTACAATCCCACGTGGTGGGGGTATACCCTACAATGTGGGTGGTAAATTATATAAAAAAAAATTAAGTTATATCTTTAAAACGGAAGAAACCCCCAATTTCTCCAGAGTCTCAAACAGAGACCAAAAAAGAAATAAATTTCCAGAATTACCATGGTTTTCACATATTAAATTTTTTGAATGACCAGACCCAGAATAGATAAAATTGGGCAAATCTGTCCATCCAAATACCATATTTGGGAAAATAGATTGAATTTACACACATTTATCTAACTAATTTGCCAAACACAAACTAATTTCCCAATTTAAAACTTGAATCTGAAAACATTCATTTGGAGTTTTAACAAAATTTTATTATGAACAACCAACCCCAATTTTTTTTATTTTGAAATCAATTTGAGCAACCAAAATTTGATCTGGAGGTTAGGAAAGAAAGCAAGGAGGGTTTGAATTTGAGATTTAACTACAACTCTTCCTTATTCCACAAAATATATGAGATTTTCAACAAGCACAACCAGATTTTTTCAAAATCAAAACAATCTCTATTAAATAAAACCAAAGAGATAAACAAGAATCCAACCTTTATCAGCAATCCTGGGAATGATTTGATGAAGAGCACAACCTGCAAGCTCAAGAAAATCCTTCTCCCACAAATGCCCAAAATTTCCATTCCAAAAATAACTCTCTCCAAAAATATTTTCAAAACCTAGGTTAAAAGGGAAATTGTTTGACCAAAAATCTTTTTTTGGATTTAAAATATTTTCCTCCAAATAAAAATCATTTTTAAACAATTTAAATATGCAAAACTTGCTTTTTCTTCTAAAATTGATTTTCTTAATTTAATTAAAACTAACATTTCTATTTCAAAATGCCAAAGAGGGTAAAATATTTCTATTTTCAAATACTATTTAACCTTTCCTTTCAAAATGCATATACTTAATTAATTCATCATTTAAAAATAACCATTTAATCAAACTTGCTACAAACATGAATTAGGAAATCTGATTAATGATTAATCACACAAAGGGGTCCTATTTAATTTAGTCCCTTAATTTACTAATGCATAAAAACACATTCAATCTAATTAAATACTTAGGATTAAATAATCAATTTTACCACACGCACAACACGCAACCCAAGAAAGCTAAACAAATACACGATCTGCATACCCAACCAAAGGGGAAACTGACGGACGACTAACGATGTTCACTTGAGCATGACTAGGGTAAAACGAGGGTCTTACGACTACCTAAATCAATTCCTTAGGGTCGATAAGGTACACTCAAACCTGTGAATCTAGGTGGAGATGAACCTCGTACCTATGCAGTACTGTACCTGCAACCTCCTGCAACCATGAACCACACATGCATACAATAATATTGAATGCAAGTGTTAGCCCGAGATTAATAACATGAATCCAAAGAACAACTAATCTTACATAAGAATTGATGAGAAAACAACATTTACAGGTACGCACAATAATCATAATATCTAACTATTATATTACATCATGGTAAATCAACCAAGGTCAGACTAGGTTTTGAAATCTGATTAGGGCAGGGGTACTACATAGGTAGCTCTTGCAAATAACTGAATTGTCATTGTGAAACAACCAGTTGGACAGTTACTTGAGGTTGATATTGGGTCACGCCAACAACTTGTGGCATCAATTGAACAGGAGGGGGTATGTATGATAATGGCATTGTGAAATGTGTTAGGGTTTAAGCAGATCCAGAGCAAATACAAATTAACAATTATATGTAGATAAAAACACAAGAGATGAAGAAAATTGCATAACACAAATAACATAGAGATTTAACGTGGTTCACCCAAGATGGGCTACATCCACAGAACACAGTCGTCCAATCTTTTCTTATTATCCAATAAATTAGTACAACACCACTACAATGCCCTTTTACATTCCTATCGCTTATAACAAGCAATTTTTAGGGCAACATACAAAGCCGGCTAACAAAGAATAACTCTAATCCTAAAGAAATATTCTCATAATCTTCTCCCCATACATGTATTCTCGTACTCTCGTATTCTTGTATTCTCGTATTCTCGTACGTATGAGAAATCGCTTGGCAAGCTCCACTCGCCAAGAGCCTTCGGCTCCCAAATACTCTGACCTTCAGACCAACACGTCATCCCGACAAGTGTGCATTACTTGCATGATCAATCGCCACATACCAAAATAATGCATGCCCCTAGCCAAGACCTACACAGCGGATGTGAGGGGATAGCCCGACAACCCTACAGTGTTACCTACAACTTGCGGCATTGATTGAATGGATGGGGGTATAAATGATGATGATGATGATGGCATCGTGTAGTTCATGCCCCTATTCAAGACCTATGTGGTGGAGGAGGAAGGGTAGCCTGGTGTTCTGGTGTTCCAGACTGGCATTTGTGCAGAAGGCATGTTGATGGGTCAAGAGACCAGATTGGTTAAAGGTGTGACTTGCATCACACTTGTTGTCATGGGTGTATGTGCTGCCAGTGGTAGCAAGGTAGGGAGTTGTTTGGACAACATGTTAATTGGTACATTATAAACACTACCTCCTACAAGATTCAAGCCCTTGCCACTTAGCATACAACAGTTGATAGTATCGCGCAAGCGAATCCATAGGCACTTGCATACATGATTTGGGTATGTCATTTTGCGACAACGTCGGTGAGCGTAACATGACTTACTGAGGTAATTCTCGCTGACTAGGGGCTACAAGGACATCAGGTGATGAGATAGTCATGCCACTAGCGACCATGTTAGCGAAGATGAGGTCCTTACAAGCTTCAATGATCTCGTCAATCATTTGGGCATTATCAGTGTTAGTAAAGAATTGGTCAATGGGATTGATTTGGGAGTCTGTGTTGTCAGGTTGATTTACCATGGCATCATCTGAGATGGTTGGATTAAGTGTCTCATACGTGAGGGGAATATTTCCTACCATGGTGGGATTGACAACAAACTCAGGGTTTTGTCGTGGGTCTGAAAACCCTAATCCCAACTGGGATGATTGCTCCATAGTTTGCCTAGACTTGGACAAAGTAGTGATGGGCATGAACTGCACGGGATGAAACAAAGATGTTGTGAATAAGAGAAACAAGAGACTATTTTATCTAAATGATCTGATCTAAGGGAAGCGATAATGAAGACCTAAACGAGGACAAGATGTTGTCTGATGAAGAACAATGCGACACTAGGATAGCTCAGGAGGATTCACCAAAACAAAACCCAGTACGGTAACACCCTATAGATCGAACCTCTCGCTCGAGGTGATAAGATCACAAGGTGATACATGATGAAAAAACTTGGGACATGATAAAGACCAAGGAGAGATGATAATCATCACATGGAGAGATACAGACTAACTTGATCAAAACCAAAACCGATAAAACCTAGATCGATGAACGGAAGATGGACAAGACCGAAGATCGATACGATAAAAATAGCTCAAAGATGATGAATGGCAATCTAAGGATGCACGTAAGCAAGATAGTATAAGATCGACAATGGTATAAGACAACTACTCTGATAACTAGACCAGACGGATACAAGAAGATGCCCAATCTCCACAAGAAAAGCGACGCTAGGGCTGATGACCCTGATGCTAAGACATATGAAAGAGATGCAATCTAACTAAAAACCAATAGTACCTAGATGTAAAAGGAGATGCTACAACTCAATCTGACACGCAAAGTGAAGGATCATAGATATCAATCAAGAGTGAACAAAAGACCCACAGACAACACTCTGCTAGCTCAATAATTCCTAAAATTGAGAGCACGTAAGGATAGACACCGACTGCTGAAAACTCAATAAATTCTAATGCAATGCGGACAGCATTTTGACAGCGTGACGACGTCTAAAACTAAAATCACACAGGTAAAACCCCTAACAGCTAAAAATTCAAGAAATGTGAAATGATAAGACCAAAATTTGGCAGCATAATGAAACAAAAACAACAAACCTGCTATAGGACAATGCAAACACGCTATAAGAGGTATCAAACCCGCTAAATTTGGATAGAAAACCCGCTATAACTTGTAGAAAACTTTCTATTCTGGTTAAGCTTGTGTTTTGATTAACAGAAAAATAATCGGGCAGCGTAAAACCACTGAAAAACACAAACCTGCTAGAACAGATGGAAGACCTGCTAAAACAAACGTCAAACCCACTATAGGATGAAACCAATAGCTAGACAACGCAAAAGACACAAACCCACTATAGGAAGACTCCACAATGTAACATAGGTAGACAAAGAAAACCCGCTGAAACAGAAAGCTATCCCACTGTTTTGAGATGCAAACATCCAGAAGTACAAAATGACAGTGATTGTGCTAAGTATGTCAAGTCTGGCTCACAAATGATAGCATTCCCGCTAAAACAAGATATCAAACTCGCTAAGACAAACCATGAACCTGCTAAAATAAACTGCTAACCCACTGGACTGATGTTTTGACAAAAGACTTCGACACCAAACCTAGCAAGCATAAATATATGACCATAAACAACTGAAATCAGTCAAGTACTTCCCTAGGATAGTCAAACACATTATATGTTGAATCTCCTAGCCCAGAATACCACATTCAACTTGATAGATAGAAGCCTGACATCATTGGCTCCACCCTCGGCACACACCTCTCAGGCATGCCAAGCTTCGAATTCTTGGGTAATCACTTCCCAATGAATTTTCTATCTCGAATTACATGAGGAGTATCTTTAGTATGTGTGTATCACAACACCTGAGTCAACACATAGAAGGATTGGGGCTACTAAAAATAGTTTGGCTCGTAGTTGAGGAACCTCTGGGGTAAATCGCGTGGTTATACATAGAACATAGGTTTTTACCCATCTACCACACAAGCACCAAGAGATTTTAACTTTCGTCAAGATCACAGAGATATTTGTAGGGGGATACTGAGGAAAATCATCGGTATAACACAGTGTCACCAGTTGATTTATACCTTTCACTAAAATCTCAAATATTTATATAGCAGACCGAAAGAAAGTACCACTTGGATCGTTCTCCCCTCACCCAGTCTTATGGGCTACTTGGGGGGACAAGCCCTCTTAGAAAATAAAAATCAAGCATTGCTAAAACTTTTCTCTTGCACCTACGACAATGAGAGCCAGAGGGAGGATATACTGTGTGTTAGCAGTAGGACCACTCTACAAATGCACAAACATGCAAGACACAAAAAACATGGGATTCATTCTTTACTTGAATTGAAGTGTGCCTAATTACTCAAAAGACACATGTCCATTCCTTTAATTGAATTGAAGTGTGCCTAATTATCCATAAGGCACAAGATGCAATAATTGAAATGTGATAAAGGAAATGAAATTTTGTTTCAACAAAACCCATTTTTCTTTAGCATACCTACAACAAACAATTAGTTTTGAACGCATAGGGGTTTTCTTATCGCTCGATTTGTTTCACAAACATTAGCGAAGTCATACAACAACATACAAGTCAACTGATTAGTTGAAAAATAGCATTCTGCAAAATTTGATGTAAATGACAATTCCATGATCTCGTTAAATCACAGTACAAACCCACTATTTCAAATTAATCATATGCAAACCCATCATACTAAGTATCAAACCCACTATTTTAAGTGACAAACTTGCCATTTCAAGATATGAACCCGCTAGTTTAGACAAAAAGAAGATATAAAATTTGAGAAACAGAGCATAAAAAACTTCCCCAAAGCCTAAATGTGAACCTGCTATTATAGACTTCAAACCTGCTAGTTTGAATTGCAAACCCGCTACTATGTGAAAAATGTAAAAAGCATTTACGATTTTTCCCAAGTGCAAAAATGGCTAAAGTCATCTTTTGTTCGAAAATGATATTGTGTTCCCATTGTTTTGAATGTCAAACCTGCTACTTATGGAAGCGAACCTGTTGGTTCGTGAAATAGCGGGATTAAGAAAGTAGAACTTCGTCGTGGCACAAATCCACATGTAGCTTCTCTTTTTTGCCTGCAACTGCTCAAAATCTACCAAAAACGCATTCAAACAACAAAAAATGTTAAATGACCCGTGAAGTGGGTCCCACCGGGCATGCCAACAAATGTGAGGGAAAACGTGCATGCTAAATTAAACAATTGAAATAACAAAGAAAACAACCAAACAAGCCATTAAACTCAAACACCTCATGATTAGAATGATAAAACTAAAACAGAGAACAAAATGATAAACAATGCAAACCACGATTCCCACCTTAATTTGATTATTCATCGATTTGATGTGTGCTCACAACGTAGCTTCGAACACTCGATTATGCTCCATGATGGTAGATACAAATGATAATGGTTGATTGACAAAATATGCGATGAGATGTGAGTGAGTAGTGATTTCTACAAAGTAACGATGCAATTGAATGTAAGTGGATCCTTTTGGTCTAAAATGGGGGGATTAAATAGAAGAAAGGAGGAAGGAGAAGGGATGGAGGATGAGACACTTGTCTCAAAGGACACATGTCTAGGAAGGGAGTGACATGTGTCCTTAGGGACACATGTCTATTTTGGGGAAAGCCACCCCAAAATAAGGAATATTTCCTAATATTTAGGAAATTAGCTAGGATGTGCATACATGGAGGTTAGGAGGGATAGGATAGGGTTGGTTGGGAGGTTTGGAGGATGACTAGGTTAGGGGAGGTTTGGATCGATAGAGTTGGTTAGCACTTTAGGGTTAGGACAAGGGTTAGGTTAGATTGGGGAGGGTTAAGGTTAGGAGCCATGTTCTCAAATAAGATATGGAATTAATTAAATTAATTGATTTAATTAATTCATGGGATTGGGAAAGAAGAGGAAATGATTAATTAAATTAATTAATCAAAAGGGGTAAAAGGGATATTAATTAATTAGAGGAATAGGATTGGGGGATTAATTAATTGGAAGAATAAGATTTAAGTTTGATTAGATTGATTAGTCAAATTTGGGTGTCTACAATACCATGTAAAATTTAATGACACAACCACAAGATCCAAGAATCATTTGCAAGAAAAACATCTATCACGCAAAAGAGATCAAGCAAAGATAATATGATCCATAACAACTTCAGAATTCTATATTGATTGCACAAAACCTTATCAAGGATACATTACAATGAATGAATGAATCCTTATAAAAATATGAATGAAACCCTAGATGTAAATCTCTAATATGAGATTAAATTAGCTAGCACCAAGTGTCACAATAATAATGAATGACACAACTTAAGCTATTATTAGCCTAATTAAGTAAAAGGAAAAATCACCTAAGTTTAGCTTAAGTGAAAAAGTAACTAAAGGACCTAATTAATAAATAATTAGATAAAGTGTCCTAATTACTCCAACACAATCAATATCCCATCATCCAATCATCTTTATGGCATCAATCAATATACCCAAATCCTAATCCATTATCTATTTTATCCACACCAGGTTTGTCATCCCCATATGATCTATCTCAAGTCACCTTTAATGCATCACTTCCATCATCATCCCTAAGTGGCTAGGGCAACTTTTCGTTAAAGCTTCATCTCATCCTACTATTCATTCTTCTTTGACATGAAACCACTTAGTTTCATTCTATCAAAGAGGGAAAAAATGAAGAAACCTAAAATATTCCTTAGTCCCTATCACTTAGTCCTAAATGATCAATTACATCACCTAAGACAAGTCCCCTTCACCTAAGATCTCCCACACTTAATTAAGTAATCTTATTATTTAATTAAACACCATTATCCATCTCATCTCATAAATAAAAAAATAATTACCCATTTCAACGTATTTTTTATCTCTCACATGGCTAAAATAATTAAGTAGTTATAATATTTAATTATGCCTATATTCCCTCAATAAATTTCAAGAATAAAGATGACCTAGAAACACTTGTCCTTATGGTTTCATTGTTCCCTCCACCAAACCTAAGAATATAGGCCCACTAGATGCACATGTCCCGTATCTCCCTTATCCTCACAACAACCTACTAAATTAGTAAGTTCATCATAGTCATGTACATTCTAACTACCTTCATATCAACCCTTAATTCTTGCCTATATCCTACGAAAGTCCTCTCAACCATCCTCCGTTGTTGATCTCATCATTATTTCTTGACCATTCAATTCCCATTTCGAAAATTTTAGAAGTTTAGTCTCTCTTATTTTTTTCAAGCCTAAACTATCTATTACCATTTTGATAAGTGAATGTTGTCAAATCATGTAAATTTGAGCAAAGGAGCATCCATATAAATCCTTGACATTAGAGCAAATCAAATCACAATGGAGTTTATGGTAGCAAATTTGATTATTTGATATTATTAAGTTGTTATGAAATTCATTGTGAACTCTATCTAGAAGTTCTGCTTTGGTATGAAATGGTTGTTTATTTTTGTTTTGAGTTTCAAATCTTAGGCATTACACATTGTATATTTATTCTAATTATTGAATTTTTAAAATTTTGAAATTGCCTTTTTTGAGCCATGATTAAAGCATAAATTTGATGGATTTAGAAAATGTAAAATTTTAATTGAAAAATGTTATTGTTTATATTTGGATGAAAAGGATATTCTTATATATTGAAAAAAAAATATAGAAGGTTAGAAAATTGAAATTCATCATTAATGGAACTAAAAAATTTATACATTGGAAAAATTAAATAGAGAATTTTGATTTGTGAATTCATATGAATGAATTAGGATAGGAGAAAACATGACTCATTGTTGTTTTTTCATTTAGAATTTTTTGAGATTTTGTCCAAAACTATATCTCATTTTGGTGCAATGATTTTGTACCATGCTCAAATAGTGATTTGATGTGATCAACCTAAGATTTGAGGTATAGAGGTAGGAAATGAGTCTCTTAACAATTGGCAAGATAAGAAGTGACTTGGAGAGTTATTAATTGAGTGATAATTAAAATTTATTAAATAAAATGAACCAAGATGCTAAATCTATGGTATAAATAGAGTGCTTATAAAGGCTCAGTATGGACATAAAGGACATGTCACATTTCAATGCAATTGGATGTGTGTGAGCTACATAGTCCTATTATTTCCTAAGTGTATGTTTTGTGCCCAAGTATTATCTCCTAGAATGGTGATTTGGACCTATAGTACCACATAGTTGGGCAGCATGGTACCACTATTGGGACTTGTAAGATCTTGCAAGATCTTTGGATGGTGTGGCAATGGGATTTCTCTACTCCTTACCTTCAATTCTCTTATCTTTGTAATATGGTATCAGATGTATAATTCAATATATTTAAGTCTTAATATGTAATTGTATCATTGATATTGTAATCTACCCACATAAGTGGTGGTATAGCTATTATTATTTTTATAGTATCTTGTTGTTCATTTGAAACATGGATGTCATTTCATATGTTTTTCTTCAATATACATATGTTTCTAAAATGAACTTAGATAATCTTTAATTTGGGATTAAAATGCATGTAAAATGAACTTAGATAATCTTTAATTTGGTCTTAAAATTCACCTAATGTGTTAGAAAAGGTTATTGTTGGGATGTTAGATATATTCATTTTTCTTAGCTTGTATTTGTGATGTGAACCATCATAGAATGGTGTCATTTTTTTTGTTTGCTTCTCCTCGGAAATAAGTATTGAGTAAGGTGTGTTGGGAGCATTCCCCTTCATCTCTCATGTCCTTAGACTTATTTCAGAGTCCTTTATAGATCTCCTAATCTTTGGAAAGCATCTATTTTCTTTACCTATGTTTCAAGATCAAGTATGATTGTCCACCTTGGTCCACTAGTCATTTACAACCATAGTAATGTATGATTTGAGTTGAATGTAGTTTCCTTGAATCTGAGTCATTATTCCTTAATATGAGACCTCAAAACATTTTATGTGCATTATCTGATGGAGACTACAACCTAAGAAAAGGACAACATAAAAATAGGACTCCAATGCTAAAACAAGACTCCATTGCAAAAATAAGAATCCAATGCAAAAACAAAATTATAATGTTAGAATAGGACTCCAATGTTAAAATTAGACTTTAGTGTCAAAACTCGACACCTAAGTAGTGGCACGCTAGTGTCCTATTTAGGTGCTTGTGTCTTTTGGCATGTTGTAGTCCTTCATCCAATGACAACGAGCATTTCAAGTCATTATGAGGAAAAAAATGTATATGAAAATTGTTCCCCTTGATCTTGTTAGTCTTAAATATTCATTTTTTCAACAAATATCATATTTTAAAAGTAATGCCACCTTTGACATTAGGAGATGTGCCTTACATAAAAAATGACTAATTATTGTTCTCAGTTGTGAAAGGCTTGTGCCTCCTAGTAGACTAACCTATCATGTGATCTTATCCATGTGTTAAGATGGTTTATCATAATGAAATAAATTTGAGGTAGTTGTCACCCTATTTGCCCCATTTTTTACTTCACCAATTTTTCTTTTTGGTCAAAATTAACAATCATTGTCATGTATTGAACCCCATCATGATGACTCATTTCTTTCAATTGTCATTAATCAATTCAAACTTCAATTTTTTTATCAAACTAAAGTCATCAACAACCTACCTTTGAAGTCACTTATGTCCAATTTGACCAAATCTAGCTGAAACAATTCAACCAATAAATTTGATTGGGATAAAAGAAAATCATTCTATAGGGACTATATGACTTTATTGAACATGTTGTGACAAATTTTTAGGCTAAAATTTATTTCCATTGGGAGATTTTAATTTTCAAATTTCATTAAACAATCTACAAAAATAATTAATATGAAATTTTTTGAAAGATTGGAGCAAAATAAATTAGCTTGGTGCTTCTTGAAGAATTTGCACACAATTTGACCGTTTTCGAAGGAAAATAAGCTTCCAATCAAAAGATATAAAATTTTCTTTCACCAAATTTGTGAATTAACTAAAAGAAATATGTGAAAAAGTTGCACAAATATGCTTTGAAATTGTCATGGCATTTGCAAAAATAAGAAAATTTGGTATTTCCCCTCTACACAATAACCTCATCCAATATAGTAGACAAGTGGTTCTCAAGTTGATTTGTAAATTCCATTGCTCCATTGCCTCTTATCTTTCTCTATTGTGTCATGTTCTCCTTCCATTTCTCAAGTGTGCAGTTTCCCAAAACCAAACTGCCAATGTTGCTGGAGAGTTTGAGATGTTTTATACAAGTCTAGTTGCTAAACAGGCTAAAGAAATAATGTAAACTGTGTTGTTTGAAGGGTGAGTGTTAGTGTTGATTGCAGGTTGTGATACCAGTTGTTGGATTTGTTGTTGGTAGCGGATTGAAAATAGTTATTAGTGAAGGGAAAATAGACATCCCATAAAATTCATCTAAGATCAATATGCACATCCAGCATCAAATATAAATGCACACTAATATGTCATGAAGTAGAATTAGACACAGTTTATTTCTCACATTATCCCTTAGAGGAAAATGATTTCAATTTAATATATTGCCAAATTGAATAACAATTTCAACAGCATGCATACATTTAGATTCAACAACACAAAATCATAAATTAGAAGAGAAAGACAGAAGAATAGAACATAGACTTACCGTGGGAAAAACCCTTTCAAGTAAAAAAAACCACACTCCAAAACTAGAGAGTTGTATTATTTAGCAACAAAATACAGGTTACAATACAATCTTCGGACTCTAGGCCTTTACATGAAGATTTACATCCTACTCCATCCTGGAGAAAATTCGGCAACATAACCCCTGTAATAATGAACTCCTCTCTTCTCTCATAAATCAGCTAAGGCATCAACATATATATAGAGCTCAACACAAAGAGGTAGGTGCCCATGGTTTCAAAAACTATCTTTAACACCTAAGAGGTAAGTTGTTTCATAAACAATATCTTGCTAATCCCATGACATGTTGCTCATAGCAACTTCCAAGGAAACAACACCTATGTCATCCATAATGGTCATCTTTCCAAATACAATGTAAGTACAACATAGAAATTATTATGACCAGTAATAGGCACCTTCCTTACCTCACACCACTTGTCAAAAGTGAACTCCATCATAAATGCCAATAGCTAAAATACAACTCCAATGCACTATAGAAGCTAAAAACTAGGACTCTTTAGTCAACATAGGAAATTACCAAATCGATTTCCACTCCAACATAGCATCTTCCAAGTGGTGCCAACTTCGTATAAAATAAGGAATATGCCATCACATCACCTACCATGTAGGATGCCACCTCACCAAGAGGTCCTACAAAGTGAATGACAACTTAGGATAAATCAATTAGGAAAGATTTGATTAATAATTCAACATGTTAGGACTCTAAGGTTGAGATACCTTAATCCCAATATTCTCCCACTTGTCGAAGATCTGTCAAGAGTCTACAAAACCAACTTTTTAGGAGCCAAAATGATGAAACCACATCATCATTGTCATCCATGAAATCACATAGATCTTGAACCTGATCTCATGCTCCAATCAAGACATATATAACAACATCTAGGATGTCCACCATCTCAGGCAACAATCCCAATCATCCTCCAACGTGCCACCTATGGAAGAAAGGAACAAGCCAAGGTGAATATGCACCAGTCCAAAGAACACAAGCAAAATATCCCAGTGATATCTAAGGCTACAGGATACTACCACTCAATCGTGCTCACAAGCTAATCAGAAGCATTAGTAACATCAACTTCAAATCCCGTAACCAAAACACGACTATGAAGTAATCCTCCAGAAAACAAGATAGAACATCAGCTATAACAACAACCAAAATGATTGCTCCCATCCAATTGATAAACCCACGCAACTGAAAATAGAACCCACAACATGTGTTAATCCATCCAATCACCCATAGGTCTCAAAGGTATACAACATCAAGAAACTCATGGCACCAACATAACCAAACCAAGAAACTGCAACCTTAAGCTCCATGTGCAAAACTAGTCGATAAAGATCAAACACATTCAGGAACTACCACTACAAGGGTAATGTCAAATCTAATAGGATCAAAAAGGAATACCGAGTCTACCAATCACAACACATAGAGAGTGTAACCATGTAATACCAAGGACCACCCACAAATATATGCACATCCTACAAACAAAATTGTTGTAAGAAGGATCTCTCTCAACAAATCTCCATAGCTCTCCCATGTTCTCCACATCTGACAAAAGAAAGAGATACAAGAACCTCCATGTCATCACCCAAGTGAAAACATATGACCACACACTAGTGATCAATCACTATAGCTCCACATAAAACCTCACTTCCAATGCCAAGTGAATCTGAACATCCAAGAAGATCACTAAGACCAAATTGAGAAACTACAAACCATAAACATGAAGCATGTCCTTCTACAAACACCTCTAAATGTCAATTGTTTCAAGTAAGGTCTCCTTTACAATCCCAAGAGAAAATACATAACAACATCCAAACCCGTTCAACCTCAAGAGATCAAACATACCATATGCATCATGAATCTACATGAATGTAAGCCTCTCAAAGAAGATCAAACTACTCTATTTCCCATTTCAGGAAATCAGCCCACTACCATCCCCAATATTCATTATAAAAGAAAACACATTCCAAGGAGATAACCATGCTATCCATCTCTCACAACAAATCCGCCAGAACTATCTGACTATAGCTCAAGATCCATGAATATGAAAGAAACTCATAAAGAACCTGAGAGGAACAATGGGCAATACCTCTCAAGTGATAATCCACCAAGTAGACCAAGAGTGGGGAATGAGAATGCTCCTCCAAGATTTCCAAGTCATCATGACTCATCCAAGAACAATCTCCTCATAGATCTATGTTGAACTCACATTCAACCAAGGTTTACCTCCTTGGACTTTCAGCTAAAATCTCATTAAGAGTAAGCATCTCAGCACATGTCTCTCATCTCAAGAGAACTACAGCCTCACCTAAGTCTCCATGTATCCATGAGTACCAGAAAATGATCAATCCATGCCAAAGTCCAAATGAATCTTTGCACTCTCATGAATCTCTCAAGAACACTACCAATACACTCAATACAAAGAGAACTCACCAAACCACTATCAAAGCTCTAATCTGCAGAGTTAGGAACCTATCATTACATCGTGATCTTACCATCCCCTCCTAGGAAATCATATACTCCAAATGAACATACCATGGTCTTAAGAGCAATGTATCATGCCAAACTCTCATGTTCAATCAAGATTATACTATGATATAACACTAACATACTCTAAACCAACATCACCTGTTAAGAACCACCAACAACTCAAACCAAACACTATAAGAGTCCTCCATTGTTGCAAGATGTCATATCCTCAAATAGTGCACATGCAAAACATGAAAGAACCCTTCTATAGCAACAGGATCTAAGAGTCCCTCTAAAACATCTGCAACACTAAATAAGATCATCCATCACCAAGTGATGAATACACGGTCACTGCTAAAGCTCCCACTGAACTACGATACCAAGCTCTCCAAGCACATGGAACAATATCTCCCAAATCTAAAAATCATCCAGGTCCACACACATACAACTATATTGCTAATCACACCAAGTGAAACCAAGATCTCCAAACTAAGGAGATACACCATGCTACAAGAATCCATAACCGACTATTTAGGCACTCACTTATCATCCATCCTCTCATCTCAAAGCAACCACACCAATGCACAAGTGACCATAGACAACGCCAGCTAACAAGTCTACATAAACACTAAATAAAACCTCATGGATATAGATAGTCCACATCCGAGTTCTCCCACTGCAAACATGTAGGTAAAGACAACCCACAATATTTCACAACTCGTAGATCCAATCATTGAAACATGCAAACTCATCATCACATCAATTACATGCAAAATTAGATCTCAAATAGAACAATAATGTAGACAACATGACTCAAACACCTAATCAAGCACAGATTCGATTTTCCAATCATATCCACATCAATCACCATAGCCTAGGAATCCACCAAGCATCACTATAGAAATGTTGAGTGAATAATCAAGTACCAACATCCCCATTAAAAGAAAGCATCTCACCCCCTCTCACCATGCACGAAGCATGCATGCAGAACTAACTATCTCATCCAGTAACACCCCAAAGGAAACATGGTCTAGAAAATAGCTCCTATGCAACTCCACAAAACCGTAAGTTTTTCTTGACTATGTAAAACTTACAAAAATACTATGTTTGAGAACACCCATGTACATCCATACCCACTTCACATATAGAAGACTCAAAAGTCCAAAAGAGCACCAAACATCTTAACCCAAAACAATGGACTATCATAGATGAGCATCAACATAGATTTTTAAGGAAAATATATAAACCTCGCAAATCCAAGGAACATGAATTAGAGCCATACAAGTACAACAATCCATAAGGAAAAAGCAGATCAGGAGCTTGTTGTGTGATCTGCACACACACCCTGTCCTAGACAGGGGACCCCCGCATTTTTTTTTTGTCTGCCCGAATGAGAGAGAGGCTCCTCCTATAGTCATGTCTTCACAATCGCTTGATATTTGTCTAGTATAGTCTAAGCTTGGAGTAGGTTCGAAGTCGCGAATCATGGAGATGAAGGATGGCGAAATCATAGGTCGCTATTATGTCCTAAATCACCAGAGATGCAAGCAAAAGGCTCTGAAATCAGCTAAGTAGGCCGAAATGCAAACTCGGATCTCACAAAATCGGCTTGAAAAGCCGAAAATCACAAAACCTTGCAAAATCGGCTTGCAAGCCAAAAATTACAAAAGGGTGCAAATCTCACAAGATCAACTAATAAGCCAAAATTGGAAGGAGGGCTAAGTCGCGCAATTTACCTTAGAGACCCGAATTCCCTTAGTCGGCAGTTTCATTGACTTTGCAAGAAATGGGTGAAGGATCAAAATCGCACAAAACTCCTCATAGGCCCAAAATTCGTTCTTTGTCAAAAGGGCACGCAAACACCAGAACTTGCAAATGCTCCCAATAGTCCGAAAATGGTGAATTGTAGGCATATTCGCAGAAAAGGGGGGTCATTTAGCCGAAACTGGAGAAATCCAAAAATTGCAAAAAGATCCAAATCACACAAAGTAAGCCAATGAGCCAAAATTGGCTAAAGACGCCAAATCGTACATTCCAAATAAAGAAGTCGGGTTTCTCAGTTCATAAATTTCATGAAAATGTTGAATTTCATCTAAGGTGGCCCAACAGGACCCGAAATTTTGCATTACGGCCAAGAAATCCAAATTTTATAAACGCGTTGAAACAAATTTTTAAAACCCCTAAATCACGCCTTTCATCTCATGGGCCGACAATAGGAGGAGCCTGAATCACAACATATAGGTCCAAATCACACCAAAGGGCTTGATAGCCCGATTCTTTGAGTCACTCGCAAAGCTTTCAAGTTCGCGCAAATGAGGTCTAATAGGCCGAAAACTTAGAAAAAGAAAGTCTCGCATTTTGGCTCATAAGCCTGAAATTCTAAAGGGACGTTTTTAGCGAAAGCCTCTCATAATGATCTAAATGGCCAGAAATTGAGAGAAGCGATAAAAGTGTTAAATAAAATTCGCACAATATTTCTAAAGAGGTCGAGTTTTGTATCATAATGGGGGAAGGTTTTAAAATTTGGTGATTTTATTAAAATTGTAAAGCGAAAAGTAAGCTTTTCGTTCTTCTCCAAGGGCCCGAATTGGATGTAAAGCAAAGACTTGCATTTTATTCCAAAGGGTCGAATTTTTCTCTTAGTCACCCAATTGAGTGCAAGTGAAAATAGAGGGGATCCAAGATTTATTTAAAAATGAATATTTTTATTTTTCCCTCTGAACGTTCAAAGTTAAGTTTGTTTGTTAAATTAATATTTAATTTTTTAAATTAATTAATCCAAGTTGGAATTGATTGCTCATGGATCAAAAACGTCGCTGGAAGAGCTAGAGCGTCTACCTGAAGCGCAAATTGGAGACATGATCATGAGCAATGCCAGGAAGAAAGAATGAGGAACATGTTGCAGAGCACAAAACGAAGCACGAGGAAGCACATCATCACCAAACAGAGTTGAGATCCACCCTCAAGACTGAAGACAAAGAATGCTCAGAATGTAACAAGTGTATGCATTCTCAAAAATACACATTTGGATTTAATTCCAAAAATTCAGTTTTGAAAATTGAAATTGTTTATTGCAAAGAACTGCCTGTGGGCCCCATCTAATGAATTCAAAGTGAGGGGACACAGGTCAGTTATCTCTAACTGCCAAATTGACTAAATTGAAGCCAAACAGTTGTAGGCAGTTGAGATAGTGGTTGGGTGGATAACTGGGAATTGAGTAGGCATGGGTTAAAGTTGCCACGCTTGTGGAAGGAAGATTGCAACCCTTGGATGCAATCAATCCAGGCCTCTGGTTCAGTTTGTAAAATATATGAAAGGCAGAGGCCTTTCTTTTGTAAAGGGTTAGATCTAGGGTTATATTTTTAGGGTTAGATAGTTAGATTCTAGTTAGATTTTTAGGAGCGAAGTAGTTGCAATTTTCAAATTAAGAGTAGCATAGAAATGTTGTTGAAATTATTGTAATGGCGGCTGAAGAAAATATATGAACATTGAAATATGGTGTTTGTTGTCTTTGTTTTCTTTTGTTTGCATGGTTTCTTTCAGCTAGTTAGAATTAGAGTTTCGTGATTTTAATGGCAAAATGTGGAGGGGTATTTGATGCATTTCAAGTTCATACCATTGGGGGCCTGTTGATTGTAGGTCACCATGCATGGTTAGTCTAAACCCAAACTGTTCTTAGTTCAACTACAGGTGTTCGTCTTAAGCTGTGCTAGAATTGGGTACCTAAATGAGTGTCTCCGGTCTGAAAATCCTTCATCCCTTGGAGATTGCATTATTCTTGTCTAGTTGTGAAGGTGTCTCTGGCAAAACAAGAATTTTTTAATGGAAATTTGTCTACCCACTACACTAGTCATTCTTATCGTTGTCCTTAGGATCCCTAAACCCTTCTCTTTTGATTTTATTTCACAGCTTGAGAATCGCAGCATCTTAGGATGCAGACCAATTTGTTGCAAAACATAAGGCCCCTTGTGCTCCCAGTAAAACACATCGACCATTAATTTATCCCATAGTCAAGAACTGACATTTAGAACTTTGAGGTTGTCCCCTTTGATCGACTAAAAGTAGCATTAGGGCTTCCTTATACAACAGAGGATAGGATACTCAATGAGAACATTCTATTATGCATTGGCTGGATAGAGTTGTGGTGACACAACTTTAGACATGTCAATGGAATTGGTGCTAGAAGGAGGGCCCCCTGTCAGGTCCCTTGCAGCAAGTTAAGTCTATTGAGCCAATTTAAATGCCTATTCGGGATATGCAACATCCCTGTTAAACCAGAAAAGCCAAAAGAAAAAGATCAGAAAAGTCTGAAAAATACCAAAAAAAAAATTGAGTCAGTATGTCGAGTCAACCACTTCATGAAGACTGTCTGCAGTCTGACAGTTTCCAAATCTAGCAAAGGATGAGTTTGCATCTATATCCCAAGCAGTTGTCTAAATTTGTATTTGTAGGACATTGCAGGATTCACGGCATAGCAGAGCATAAAGAGTTGAATTGCTTGACGTTTTTGTCAAGAGTCGAGTTAGCATTGCAAGGGTAGATATTCTTCTGGGATATCCCCAAACTAGAAGAGCTCGTACAGCCGGATATCCCCAATCCTCCATCCAGCATCGAGGAACTTATACGATTTAGGGACCGAATCAAGAATCGGTTTGGTCTCAATAAAGAATTATGTTTGGAGAGTGTGTTGTCACCTTGGTGGTGCAGAATTCACCACACCCCACACTTAGAATTCACCTGCTTGCTATACATGGAGGTAGTCAATCGAGTCAAAGCCCAATATGGGTTGTCAAAGGAACCAAAGGAGAGCATCACCAACAAAGTGTGGAGTGCCTACCTCACTGCAGATGAGTACAAAAGATCTCAACATCAACGCAACGTCGCACTCTCCGATGATGAAAAGATAGAATTGCCTAATGTTGAACAAGAAGAATCTGTAACTGTGACAACAAATGATTTTGTTGTCCTTGTGCCAAAGGAAGATGTGACAGAGGATGACTGTGTTGTCCCTGCACTTGATGAATCCAGGGCGGAAGATGATGATCAAGTGAGCTCCGAAGATCAACTCGAAGCTGAAGAGCAATTTGCAGCAGCCCTGCCAATGGACGATGCAGTCCAAGAGCCCATTGAACACATTTTTGAGGACCAATCTACCGAAGAGTCCCTCTTGTTTAAAGATATGCTGACAGAAGCGCATAATGTCGCATGGTTCATGCAACCTGAAGATGCACCGGTGGATGATGCATTTCACTTTCTTGAGTGCAAATTCAAGATTGCTTTTTAGCCTGTACCACCAGACAAAGAATCTCATGTTGATTTTCACAAGCCAAACGCAAGTGGGATGTTGTACCACCAGTCGTGACCTCCTGATATAGCTACTAAATTTTTTCCACCACACGACACCTCGCATGACTTAGAAACTTTCCAGGTTGTTTCTTTCCCTCCTGATGTTAATTTGGAATTTGTTCAGTTTAATTTTGAATATTTCAAGAAAACAACCTGTAAATGGATTGACCATGGACCTAATGAAGTTCCCCAACTGATAATCTTGATCGATGTCTCGGTTAAACCTGAGAGTGGCCCACTGAAAATTTTATTTTCAGAATTCAAGGACAAGTCATCTAAACTGAGAACTGTTCCCTCTGCCCTATTACTGTTGCACATACTCAGAAATCACCCTGGGTCGGGAACACATGCATATAGTCCACATTTTATACAGTCATTCTCTCTTATACAAAGTTAGTTTAGGTTTTTTCTTTTCAGTTTTCGAGTAGTTTATTTTTTGTTCTTAGCTTAGTTTCCTTGTTTTTCTGCTTTAGTTAGTTTGCTTTGTTGTAGTGTAGGTGTCCTTTCGGAAGGGGTTGTCTCCTTGTCAGTTTTTGCGAGGGGTATGTTTTCTTTTCCCAGCTTTGGTGTGTGAAGTCAAGATGTCTTCCAATCTGTTTCTTGGATGTCGACTCTGGTAGAGCACCTAATTGACAGTTTCCCCCATAGTCAGTCCATTTGGTTTAAGGCTCTAAAAATTTAGTTGCTTATTGCATTTTGTCACCAACATTGCAATCACTGCACCTTAAATGCTTTAAACTACTTAAGTTTGTCTCTTTATCAACGGGAATTAATTGCAAGTAAAAATCTGAAGCTTTGCTTCAGCGACCACTATAACGCTCAATCCCACGTAGGCTCCACTGTCTATCAGCCAAGATGAAAAGTGAAAATAAAAGAAAAGATTAGAAGAAAAGAAATTGAAAAGCAAAGAAATACCAAATTGCTTGGCTTTGGAAGTGCAGACACCTCTGCCGGTAAAAAAAGAAAATTTACTGGAAACAGAGCAATCTCTATGAGCTTACAGGCGATAACCTCATCGGGGCTATGAATGCTCGCTGGCAGCAAGGCAATATCTAGGTTGCTTTTGGAGTATGAGTCTTCAAGGTAACTTGCCTTGATTGAATGATGATATTCCAACCTTCTTTAAGTTGGAATGAACTTCATTGCACAAACTTGATTTTCAAGTTTGGTGACTTGATTCAATTTGCGACCTTATTTTTATTTTGAATATATCTTTTGTCATTTGGGTTGGTTTGTGGGGTATATACCAAAGATTATTTGGTTTGATCCAGATAGTCATCATTGAAATGTTCAGGAACATTTCCCAACCAAGTCACCATTTGTTGTGCGTCCTACACAAACACCCTGGACCCCCGCCATTTTTTTTTGTATGCCCGAATGAGAGAGAGGCTCCTCGTGTAGTCATGTCTTCACAATCACCTAATATTTGCCGAGTATAGTCTAAGCTTGGAGTAGGTTCGAAGTCGTGAATCATGGAGATGAAGGATGGAGAAATCATAGGTCGCTATTATGTCCTAAATCGCTAGAGATGCAGGAAAAGGCTCTGAAATCGGCTAAGTAGGCCGAAATGCAAACTCAAGTCTCACAAAATCATCTTGAAAAGCCGAAAATCACAAAACCTTGCAAAATAGGCTTGCAAGCCAAAAATTACAAAAGGGTGCAAATCTCATAAGATCAGCTAGTAAGCCAAAATTGGAAGGAGGGCTAAGTCGCGTGATTTACCTTACATGCCCGAATTCCCTTAATTGGCGGTTTCATTGACTTTGCAAGAAAGGGGTGAAGGATCAAAATCACGCGAAACTCCTCATATGCCCAAAATTCATTCTTTGTCAAAAGGGCACGCAAGCACCAAAACTCGCAAATGCTCTCAATAGGCCGAAAATAATGAATTGAAGGCATGTTCGCAGAAAAGGGGGGTCATTTAGCCAAAACTGGAGAAAGCCGAAAATTGCAAAAAGATCGAAATCGCACAAAGTAAGCCAATGAGCCGAAATTGGCTAAAGACGCCAAATCGCACATTCAAGATAAACTAGTCGAGTTTCTCAGTTCACAAATTTCATGAAAATGTCGAATTTCATCTAAGGCAACCCAAGAGGACCCGAAATCCTGAATTTCGACCAAGAAACCCAAAATTTATAAAGGCGTTGAAACTAATTTTTAAAACCCCTAAATCACGCCATTCATCTCATGGGCTGATAATAGGAGGACTCTGAAACACAACATACAGGTCCAAATCGCGCCAAAGGGCTTGATAGCCTGATTCTTTGAGTCATTCATAAAACTTTCAAGTTCACGCAAATGAGGTCTAATAGGCCGAAAACTTAGAAAAAGAAAGTCCTGCATTTCAGCTCATAAGTCCAAAATTCTAAACGAGACGTTTTTAGCGAAAACCTCTCACAATGATCTAAATGGCCCGAAATTGAGAGAAGCGATAAAAGTGTTAAATAAAATTCATACAATATTTCTAAAGAGGCCAAGTTTTGTATCATAACGGGGGAACGTTTTAAAATTTGGTGATTTTATTAAAATTGTAAAGCGAAAAGAAAGCTTTTCATTCTTCTCCAAGGGCCCGAATTGGACGTAAAGCAAAGACTTGCATTTTATTCCAAAGGGCCAAATTTTGCCCTTAGTCACCCAATTGAGTGCAAGTGAAAATAGAGGGGATCCAAGATTTATTTAAAAATAAAATATTTTTATTTTTCCCTATGGACATTTAAAGTTAAGTTTGTTTATTAAATTAATTTATTTAATTTTTCAAATTAATTAATCCAAGTCGGAATTGATTATTCGCAAATCAACAAAGTCGTTGGAAGAGCTAGAGCATCAACCTGAAGCACAATTTGGAGACGTGATCGCGAGCAATGCTAGGAAGCAAGAATGAGGAATGTGTTGCAAAGCGCAAAACAAAGCACGGGGAAGCATGCCATCACCAAATAGAGTTGAGATCCACCCTCAAGACTGAAGACAAAGAACGCTCAGAATGTAACAAGTGTATGTATTCTCATAAATACACAGCTAGATTTAATTCCAAAAATTCGGTTTTGAAAACTGAAATTGTTTATTGTAAAGAACTGCTTGTGGGCCCTGTCTAATGAATTTAAAGTGAGGCGACATAGGTCAGTTATCTCTAACTGCCAAATTGACTAAATTGAAGCCAAACAGTTGTAGGCAGTTAAGATAGTGGTTGGGTGGATAACTGGGAATTGAGTAGGCATGGGTTAAAGTTGCCACAATTCTGGAAGGCGGGTTGCAACCCTTGGATGCAATCAATCCTGGCCTCTGGTTCAGTTCGCAAAATCTATAAAAGGCAGAGGCCTTTCTTTTGTAAAGGGTTAGATCCAAGGTTAGATTTTTAGGGTTAGATAGTTAGATTCTAGGTAGATTTGGAGTTAGAAGTAGTTGCAATTTTCAAATTAGGAGTACCATAGAAATGTTGCTAAAATTATTGTAATGGCAGTTGAAGAAAATATATGAACATTGAAATATGGTGTTTGTTGTCTTTGTTTTCTTTTGTTTGCATAGTTTCTTTCAGCTAGTTAGAATTAGAGTTCCGTGATTTTAATGGCAAAATGTGGAGGGGTATTTGATGCATTTCAGGTTCATACCATTGGGGGCCTGCTGATTGTAGGTAATCATGCATGGTTAGTCTGAACCCAAATTGTGCTTAGTTCAACTGCAGGTGTTCATCTTAGACTGTGCCAGAATTGGGTGCCTAAATGAGTGTCTCCAGTTTGAAAATCCTTCATCCCTTGGAGATTGCATTGCTCTTGTCTAGTTGTGAAGGTGTCTCTGGCAAAACAAGAATCTGTTAATGGAAATTTGTCTACCCGCTACACTAGTCATTCTTATCGTTGTCCTTAGGATCCCTAAACCCTTCTCTTTTGCTTTTATTTCGCAGCTTGAGAATCGCAGCATCATAGGGTGCAGACCAGCTTGTTGCAAAATGTAAGGCCCCCTATGCTCCCAGCAAAACACATCGACCATTGAGTTATCCCGCAGTCAAGAACTGACATTTAGAACCTTGAGGTTGTCCCCTTTGATCGAATAAAAGCAGCATTAGGGCTTCCTTATACAAGAGAGAATAGGATACTAGGTGAGAACATTTTATTCTGCGTTGGTCAGATAGAGTTGTGGCGACACGACTTTAGACACGTCAATAGAGCTACATACCTATTTGTAGGCCAACTCCATAACCACCATTACTAAATGTATTCGAGGGAGATAAACTATTTCAGAAGCCTCCAAATCATCAAACGATCAACTCCATAGCCTCCAAATCATCAAACGATCAACAAAAACAACACCTCCCAATACCCATGCATCAAGAATTATTATGTTGTCAAACAGGAGCATTAGATCAACATGACCAACTCCATTTTCTCTGTATTCAGTATCCTTCAAATTGTGTATTGTCTCTTGATTGAAACAACTACAAAACTTCCACTCACCAAAGGATCAATCTTTTGTTGATTCCTTCATATTCCCTCAAACTTGTTGAGCTAAGAAATCTTCACAAAAGGAATACCCATAACTCAAAACACTAAGGATCTTCACATGCAAGCAACATTCAAGTCCATGCAAGTACATGCAACACGCATGTAAGTACATGCAACTCACAAAATGCACATGCAAACAACCCACAAATCCCAAAACATAGCTTTGGTACCAATTGAAGGGAAAATAGACATCCTAGAAAATCTATCTGAGATCAGTATGTGCATCTAGCATCAAATACAAATGCACACTACCATGCCATAAAGAGGAACTAGACATAGTTTATTTCCCACATTAACCCTTAGAGGAAAGTGATTGCAATTTAAGATTTTGGTAGATGTAATAACAGTTTCAGCAGCATGCATACATTTATATTCAACAACACAAAATCATAAATTAGAAGAGAAAGACATAAGAATAGAACACAGATTTACTGTGGGGAAAATCCTTTTGGGTAAAAAACCCCACACTCCAAAACCAAAGAGCCATTGTATTATTCAACAACAAAATATAGGTTACAATACAATCTTCAGGCTCTAGGCCTTTGTCATGTCCCCTCCTGGATCGTTATATATATACGGAGAGAAAGAGAGAGACCCTAAGTGAAGAAATTATTATTATTATTAATTAATATAATAATTACCAATGAATGATTATTTAAAATTCATTGATTAAATATTATTTATGAACATGATTTGAATATTATATATTATCAACATAATTTATATATTCAATAATAAATAATAATACAATTAAAATACAAAAGAAGAAAATAATATTTACTGATTATTAATTTATAGATTATTAATTTACAAATAATAATAAACCATAAAATAATTAAATAATATTTACTGATTGTTAATTTACCATTATTAACTTACACCTATTAACAAATATTATAAGCTTTAGCGCTAATAAATATTGGGAAGCGGTGACTTTTCAAGGAGTCACCGCCATTCCCAAATCTATTCTAATGGACACGACTCCCCACTAAAGACGTGGAGGAGAATAAAGGGAGACATCGCGGGTGGGTGAAAAGGAAAAAAGAGGAAGGGAAGGAACTATCTCAGAATTTTTATTAAGTTATGGGCAGTCACATCCTTGTTTGGTGGTGTGCATAAGGATACAATTAATATGTATGATTAATACATGAAGCCGATAATGTTCTTAGGTAGAGTATAATAATATAAATAAAGATAAAAATGTGATAATTATAATTAATTTAATATCTTATGAGCACGGTTCTGCATTATAATAATATCTATAAATAAATTAAAATATATATAAAAAGGGAGTTAGGAAGGAGAGTGTGTGGGCAGAAGAAAGAGTATAGGAAGAAAGAGCAGAGGCGCCACAAGTATGTATATAATTATATTGGTAGTTTTAATGTTTAGGTCATTATTAATATATATAATGCATAGTTACAGAATTTTCTCATGAATGTTATAATATATAGGTTGCAAAATTATATCATGAATATTATAATATGTATGTTGCAGAATTATGTCATGAATATTATAATATGTAGGTTGCAAAAGTAATGAATGAATACTTCATGATATATGTTAATAAATATAAATAATGGACATTTTATTATATACGTTAATGAATATAATTAATGCTTATTTAATGTATATGTTAATAAATATAAGTAATCAATATTTTAATATATATATTATTTAATTAATTAATTTAATATATATGTTAATAAATATAATTAATGTATATTTAATATATATGTTAATGAATATTTTTTTATGGTTTTTAGGAATATGTGTAAACATATGTTAATGGATATGTGAAAATATATGTTAATGAATACATATTAATGAACAGTTAGGAATATACGTAATAAATAAATATGAATATTGGTTAATGAACATTTTTATGAATATATGTTAGGGAATACATGTTAAATCAGGAATATGTAAATGTGGATTATGGAACGGAAAATAGAAATCAAATGCAAAAATGTATTATAAACGTGATTACATGATGGAGGCTATAGGGGGGAAACTCCCATAGTCTAAAGGAGGGATTATGATAATCCCTAGGGCAGTATATATACTGACACTGATATGCATATGTATGGCTTGGTTGATTAAACTCAACCAAGAAGAGACGGATCTGGCCGGTCCCCTCTGAGGACTTGGATGATGGAGGCATCACCCAAGGCAAGGAATAGACAAGGGTCTTCCTTGGATGGCTTGGGTGTAAGAGGTTACACCCAAGATAGGATTCAAACTCATCTTCGATTTTTTGGAGGGCTTGAGACAAAGGGGTTCCAAGAAGGCAAGCTTCACGGCCGCCTAAGGACATACTTTCGTATGGCATTCGTATCCTTTTTATTAGATGAAAATTATGGTTATGTTAATTAAGTATTAAAGACAAATGGTTTATATATATATTTATATGTTGTATTCTAACAATCTGTTTTGCAGGACAGTAATCTCTAACTAGTAGGGACATTATAGCCTTTACATGGGATTTACATCCTGCTCCATCTTGGAGAAAATCCGCAATGATAACCCCTATAATAATGAACTCCTCTCTTCTCTCGTAAATCAGCTAAAGCATCGACATATATACATAGCATCTTCCAAGTGGTGCCAACTTCCTAGAAAATAAGAATATGTCATCTCATCACCTGCCATGTAGGATGTCACCTCACCGAGAGGTCCTACAAAGTGAATGACAACTTAAAAAGTTTATAACTTAGATAAATCAATTAGAAAATAATTAATTAATAATTCAACATGTTAGGACTCTAAAGTTGAGACACCTTAATCCCAACAATTAGCTTTGTTGCTACTAAAAATCAATATGACTTTTTTTTCCTCCACAGAAATTTGATGAAAATGTTTTATGTTGTTGTCAAGCTTCTGTTTTGCTGGCTTACAGCTGTCCTATGTAAAAAAAAGATTATCTTACCCAATGAACGAAAAAAAAGATATCTATTCTCAACTCATTGTTATCACAGAACATGCAGAAAAAAGGGTTTGTTGAAAATGCACATAAAATTCTCTCCTTACCAATGGCTAAGAGGGAGTTTGCAACAAGCTATGGGCATTGCATGATAGATGGGAGGTTTTATCAAACATATAGTTGAATCTGCTCTGGTAGACATGTCTGTAAAATGCGGAGGCATGTCAAAGAGAGGTTATCTTATGGATTGCCATGATCGCAGGACCTATAGAAAATGGATTAGTTGAAATGTTGATAGAAACCTTCAGGTAAATGCTAGTGACATGCCTACAAAATGGTGAAGATAGACAAAGCACTTGAAATGTTTGGCCAAACAACTCAAAAAACTGTCATATCCTAAAACACAAATGATTGTACGATATATACAAAATGGATTTATTGAAAAAGCTTCAAGAAATTAGAAGCTAATGAGGTAATGTTGGATTCCCCAATCCTCACCAACACCTTCTTTGTTAATGGCCTGCCTTAGAAAAGCACTTGGTTGACCATGACAACACAATAACATGAAATTTTAGCCAGATTATATCATTTAAAATGCTCTGGCATACATGTACGCGAGATGGCCTTAGCATAGACAGGCATGAGAATTGTTGAACAAAATGCCTCAAAGAGATGTCATCTCATGGAGTGCAATGGTTGCAAGTCTTGCATATAATATATTTGTTGAAAAGTTTTTTTAAAACACTTCAAATAAATGCAATAGATAAAACTAGTAAAGTTGAATTCTTCAACCTCTACCAGTGTCTACTCGGCAGAGAATTCAAAACAATCTACAAATGTGGATTTGACTGCTAAAAGTGCTAATGATCTAGTGGATAAGGCTTTCAAGGAACCAATCGTATCAGTTTTAGAAGCTGCCATTAAACATGCTTCACCATCCCCATATTGTTTTTTCTGGGGAAATTGTGTAGCTCTCCTCATGAGACCACCTCCTAGCCGACAAAGGGAGTCTAGATTACTTTTTATTTTCCTGTGAAGCAACTTTCAATTGCCTCTGGCACACTTATCAAGTTGGCAAAGGAAGTTTTTGTCTCAAGAATGGTTGGCAAAGATGTATCCATAGCATTAAATAAATCCATGAATTGAAAAGGTTTGAATATGTATCTTTGCATGGGTAAATGATTCAATAAGAGCATTGGTGGGAGGCCATTAGTGGGATGAAAATGTGATGGTGGTTGTTATTTTGGGTACTAGCGCTAATGCCTGTTATGTAGAAGATGTAGATGGCATTCCAAAATAGCAAAAACCTCTACCAAAATCTAGCAGCATGGTTATAAACATGGAATGGGGAAGCTTCTACTCATTTTCTTATGTCAGAATATGATGTAGCTTTTGATGCTAAAAATTTAAATCCTGGGGAACAGATCTTTGAGAAGCTAATCTTTGGGATGTATCTCGGAGAGTTTGTGGGAAGATTATAGTTCAGAATAAGCAAAGAAACTGCCTTATTTTGAGACTTTATAGCATCCAAACTTGTAATACTTTTTTAATTAAGTACTCCACATATGTCTATTATGCACAATGACACCTCTTCTGATCTCCAAGTAGTTGGCAGAATACTTAAGGATGCAATGGGGTCTCAAACCCTCCACTGAAGATATGCATAATTGTTGTCAAACTTTGTCGGATTATAACAAAAGAGAGGTGCCCAAATGTTAGGAAATGGATCTATGTTCGACTTCAAAAAGATTCTACTTTATATTATAACAAAGAGCTTTAAGAAGGAAATTGGCACTAGTGCTCTCGTTGGCCCATACGTGATGGTGCCCTATTGAAAGAATTGAAAGTAGTGGCAGAGTTATGGGATTCAAACGTCAAATTTGAATATGTTTACATGTCGATACATACTCTTAGAAAACAATATAAGTAAAACAATATAAGTACCCAAATGAGCATGGAATTAAATGGCTTGTCATAATAAGTTAAATTGTATCACATATAGGCTCAAGATACATAACTTTGAGTTGAAAAAGGAAATAGAAGTTCCAAAAGAAAAATTGATCAAGTTCTTCGTTGAAAGAGCTTCAATGCTCTTTTGAAAGAAATTTTCTTTCAAGTTTTGGTGGACCTATAATTTGTAACAATCGTCCTTCAGTTGTTGCTTTTTTAACAAATATCAGCTTAATCGATCAAGCATCTTTGTTTTACTTTAGAAGTGTTAACTTCATAATTTACTTATCAATGTGGTGTCAACAATTCTTTGTTGCAACTTATGCTTACATTCGAAAGTGGTAAGCTCTTGAGGATAGGGTCCATCTTAGACCTAGATTTATTGCCTCAAGGGTTCATTCCTAATGACCCTTCCTACATATCCATTTGAGGGAATTTAAAGGCTTCATAGTTCACCCAGAGTGTTAGAAGGAGATCTTTTTGTCCTCTTGTATGAGATCTTTTATCTCTCTTTAAACCCTATTTATCAATTATATGCAATCTATTAACTTGGTCCTTTTCAATAGAAGATAACCATTGGTCATCAGGTAATGTATAAGCATACACAATCACATAGGGGTCATATCCTTTCAATGTTTCCAATTCCATAGAGAGTGACTTGAGTACACATCACATAAACAAATGGTGACTAGCTCATACATATCACATACACAATGACTAGCTCTAGCATACATCACATACATAGTGACTAGCATATACATAGTAAAAGACACGAATATCCATAACAGTTAACTATCACTTGCCCATAGTGCATCTCAAATAAAAGGAAACTCAATGCACTGTGCATTGCATCGTGGGTCGCATTATTTTGCTTGGTATTCTACACTAACAAGCAAGTGAGAATAGGATTTCATAAAACACTGAGTGTTCGTCTCCATCCCTACAAGGTCAAGAATATCATTTCCACATAAAGATATACCCAAAATTATACTAAGATTGGTCCAATTATTACCTACCTATTCTTCATTAGAAATTATCTTCCCTGAAGTCCATCGAACAACTAAGTAACAAGGACATCCATTGTTGGCATGCAACTAGTCCCCAGGCCCACATGTTCTTGGCAGAATCTATCCAATGCCCTGTATCAATGTGGGGTATCCCTTTCCTGCATGCAATCATCAGTATCCATCCACTAACTAGGTGGTATGGTTAGCAGTCTTCCAGCATAATACGCTTCTTGACTACTATCAATCTCGAGCGTATAAGCTTACCTTAAGCAAGTCATAGGATTTATCCTTCAGTGATCATCTCAAATAGAGAGGTATAGTATACGCAAAACAGGAATACAATCCTCTATCTATGCCCTCATAGGGTCCTAACTCCATCTATTGTTGTAAAAGTTATCACCCGTACCCTACCCAGCACAATAACTGAAAGAGAGGTTCCTAATTCGAAACAAGTAAATCACAATTGCCTGATCTAGGAGTATACACATGAAGTCTTAAATGTCTAGGATGAAAATTCACAAGTGCATAAGATCACTTGGATCCAACATAAGATGGCCTCTACTCAATAGATTAACAACTTGATTATAAAATAGTTGACCCCTTCGTTCAAATCACTATTCAAAACACATTATGTATTAAATACCACTTATTAGGTTTTTGTATCTCTTTCATAACCATCCAATTCCAACTTCAGCCTCATTTTAAGCCTAGTGAAGAGAGAAGGTCAAATCAATTAGGAACAACCCCATAACTTGGGAATCATCCCCTCTAGACCCTCCCCCTATGAACTTGAGGTCATAGGGGCATCCTTCACCCAAAGACACCCTACGCTCCCACTTCCAAATGGTTCAAAGTCACAAATAGTTATCCTCACCAAGTCTCTCAAAGGACCTACACACAACTTCCCAATTTAGTAACTCTATACCACATCACTTATATTCATGTATGTCAAGATCTCCAATTAGACATTGCCACAATTATTCGACAAGAATATTTTAAAACCTCTTGCAAGTTCACCTCTTTGACACACAAGTTAGGTAGATCTCCTAATTCTCTTTGTTCACACAAACTACAATTATCAATGGACCAAGACACCATTCCATAATAGGGACATAAACAATAAAATACATTATTGAAAATCATAGTTACCACCTACACGGACTTATATCCCAATGCAAGTCATGTAAGGTTTAAATGACAAACTTGGAAGAATGAACAACACCCATTAGGCACATCATTATAGAGTTAGTGTCCCTTAATGCTCTAATTAAGCATGATTGGTGCCCAAGTCATGCTCAAGACATACAACAACATTGTATCCTTTATATCAGGGAATGAAGATGTACATCAAAAATATGATTAATAGCATTCTTAACTCCAATACTCTTATACTATTATGGTTCATTGTCTATAAAAAATTCAAACTTTCCTTTTATAACTATTTATGATCTTAATGGTCAACAATGTGTTAGTAGGAGATGTCATAAAAAATGTTTGCAGATGGTTCTTAACTCTATCTCATTGAATTAAATGATAGTTTCCTTTTATATAATCACGCAATAATTTGATACAACTATAGTACCTCCCTTACTTCACATGGTAGTTCAAATATGTGGATTCTTATATTTAAGAGGTTTGTAGTCATTGTGTAGCTATATAAAGCTTATACTCCCAAACCGAAAGTAAATTACCCAAAAGTGTCAACTTATACAATGTTAAAATATGAGTATAATATAGTTTTAGTTCCAATAATGAAGTCCCTATCAAGTATATCACTATGTGATTGTTTGCTAAAGCTTGTATCATGTAACTACAAAACAAATAAGATAATGCTAATAAGACATCAAAAGAACCTAGCACTCTCGGAAACCTGTATAGAAAATCTCAATAGATGTGTATGGTTTCTCAACAATTCTACTAATAAGATGAGTTCTTACCATGATTCCGTGAAGAACATCAACATCAAAATAATTTAAGTTTCATTTGAGCTTTGCATGTTCCTCGTATGAATGAAATGTACATTGTTTAGTTTCCCTAGGGTATTCTTAATAACCTTATAATAGCTTTGGTAAAGAAGCTTGAATATATTCCAATCCTATGTTATTTGCATTCATCTAACTTTGCTCTTTTGTTAAAAGTGAGTTCATCATGTGATTGCTAGTATACAATTTAATCTAGATCTAGAGCAATGTTGTGCTACACATGAATGTCAAGGCCTAGGGTGGCTTAGTATCTCAATATCATTAGAAATAAATCAAGGTTCCATAATGATGAGATTCGATAGGCTTTGAATTCTAGAATTGCATAGCATGCCTTATTATTGCATCAAAAAAGGAGGATAAAATGACATTAACGGAACTTATTACATCTAATATTTTTAACATTACAAGTATTTGTAACCTCATAGTTTATTGAATTAAAAACCACATTGATATTAAGCCTAAGAAGATGAATAATAACTCTTGGCATCAATATTCTTTTCTAAAATAACGGCATCATAACTGTAAATAATGTTCACTTAATGCCAAACCTACTACGAACTCTTCATAATATAACAAAATCAAATTTCAAGATAAAGGTTAAGGTCTAGGACACTCCTAGTCATGGAATAATAACATAGAAAATACACAAACATCTTATGCTACTACTAGCTATAATTTTAAGTTAATTATGACCCAATATATTTAGCACCACATATTACAAAAGATATTTATCACAAAAGGATTTATTAGAATAAATGGCATTCATAAGTATGGTCTTGGATGCATGTCCATGAGGCCAACATCGCTATTTGAATTATTTTCTTTAGGTTCTATAATTTTTTAGACTTGTGAAGATTAAAGCCTACTTCTTGGTTTCCTTTTAGCATAGAGAGAATTAAGTAATATAGTTATACCCATTAGTTCATTGGTTGTATGCTTCTACGAGCAAGTGAACTTATTTCATAATTGATTATGAGAGACAATCATAGAGTACCCTTTCCTACCAATTAATAGGTTCAATAGCATTGCTTTCAAGTTGGTTGGTTATTGTCAAAACAAATAACATTAGTAAATGGTACTCATAAGAAAGAGAATCACAACACCTTAACATTCTATATAGTTTACAACTAAGACCATAAAAAATATTATATTGTTCGATTTTTTGCCTCCCACATGGGATATGAATATAATCTCCAGATCAGTATTAAAATCAAATACCAAATAACCTTAGTAATTGACAAGTCTCAAAAAAAACATGGCAGAAGTGCTTTAGTTATCATTTTCTATTTGTACCATTTTCTTTATTATGAATCTTGAAAATCCTTACATAACAACAAGAAGTGTAAATATTCCAAACTCAATACTAGTCGAAAGATGTTATACTTAGCTTTGGAAATGGAATTGAAGACATTCCTGAATTGGTGTTGTAGATTCACTCCTTCCTTCTTGTGCTTCTATTGTTGTGTTTTTATTCTAATGCCTCTTCCTCCTACTCGAATTTTCTCTTCCCGCATTCTTGTAACTTCTACTCCAAAATCACCTCTCCCTCGTTCCAAAGCTTTAAGAGTAGCACAAGCAGAGAGCAATGGTGAACAAATTTGGATTCACACCCACTGATTAAATGTGCTCTAAAATGTTTAAATCCCTTTCAAGGAATCCATTTCATTCATATCTTGTGATTTGAGCATTTCATGAGACTCATGCCATTCTTTGTCTTCCTCCTCACAATTCTCTATTCTTTCTCCCAACATCATTTTTTATTTTATTTTATTTTTCTTGTCCTTTTCTCTTTGTATTTTTTCCCACGTGCTCTCCATTTTCCTTCTTAGTACACCATTTTCTTCCCACAACCTGTAAATTTCCCCTCTTCTACTTTTATTTTCTCCCTTGCAGCTTGTGTTCTCCACCTTCCATTATCCTGCATGCTTCAAGAGAGTCCACAACCTGACTGAGAGCTTTGTCCTCCTTTCTACTTCACGCTTTGGCAAAGTTCAATTTCCTACTCCAAGCTCCCACTTTAGCATATGCAGGCAGGATATGACAAGAGCTATCGAAGTTAGCTTTACACATGCCCATTTACAATTGCTTTCACATTCTGCATATAGGTCTACCAGAGCAGCTACAACCACCACATTTTCTTGCAAAAAAGTTATCTCTTGTATATGTTTTATTTTTCAATGTCCAAGAGAAGTGAATCTATTCTCCCTTTTTCAATCTCCAAGGGAAGCACATACATTCTCCCCTTTTCAACGTAGGCAAGGAGGATGTCGGCACCGTTGTGGTATTTTAATTTTCACCTGCCAAAAGAAGTATTCGCTCCAAAAGTTTCTAAACCTTTTTTAATGAATTATTTCCATGCAAATCTTTCCTAGCATACCACTTCTTGTCCTTCCATCTGAAAGTTTATGAATGACCCTGGGTGGAAATGAAATGAAATGATGGATTTCAATAATGTCCATCAGTAGATTTGTCGTTTTTTCGAGTTTTGTTTCTTCAAAAAGCATGTTTAAATTGTATGTTTTCAAAATGTATTCATAAATGATTCGGATGTCATTGTAAGTCAGGCATTCCATGACAAATTGTTGCTTCGCCTCTATTGCTCTTGTGTTACAAAATAGGCATATTATTTTCTCTCATTCTTCTTTAGGCACCTTCCACCTACCTATTTCACATCTCAAGTGATGAGAGTTGGTTCTTAACTAAGCAATTAGCATTTTTGCTTTACATTTAATATTCCCTCTTATGTAAGTTTTTTCTTCAAGGTCTCCTATGGGGTCGAATTCTGTGATATAATAAAAAAAATTACGTCCATCTTGTTTTGTCCATAACCTGCTCCTGAATTTTTCCTTCACAAATTCTTTTATTTCTACATTGATGTCTAGGCATTCTTGAATACTCATGCCCAATTTTTCCATCCATTTGTCATTTTGTTTTATCCATGTGTTCTTCCTTCTATCTAGTCTTTCCTTCATAATCAACTTAGGCCAACGATGTTTCTCCATATTTTGGGTCTTCTTTAGATAACTTACCAAACGCACCATAGCTAAAGCTTCCAAAGGAAAGGTGTCGGTTTTTGCCAATAGAATTTCATATGGGACAATAGTTTTAATTTTAAAACTGGTTATGATTAGGTGTTTTTGAATTCTTTCCAATTGTCTCCATTTCTGATCTGACATATTGCTGCCCCAAATTTCACATTCATAAAGAATCGTCGGAGTGACAAGCAAACCAAAAACCAATCTCTTGGTTTTTCAATCCCATAGCTTAGCATTTCTATGCCTATTTTGTAGAGAGTACAATGCTTTCCAGCCTCCTTGAATTCTTTTTTCTCTACACATTTCCCGACTAAGCTTGTTGTGAAAATGGAGCCCAAGATACATGTATTCATTCACAACTTCCAACGGACTGCCTTCAAAGAGAAAATCATTTTGTGCCTTTTTACTTCTTTTCAAAGAGAAGATCATCACTTTGGTCTTACTAATATTCACTTGCATGCCCGTCCCTTCCTTACCCCTGTAAAGTGGAAAATTGGATCCTAGTGGCTCCCCACCTAGGAGAGAGAAAGGAAGCCACTAGGATGATTTTCACTTGGGAGGAACTTTACATTCAAAAGAGGGGTTGAATCCACTAGATCCAAATCCAAGGGAAACAAGGATGTGAATTCTGAGTGGATTGCAAGTGGTTGAAGTGAGATTTACCCTCTTTTGTAAATGAGAAAGTTGACTTGTTGACTATGTGGAAAAGAGAGGGAAAATTATTGAAATGAAAAGCTACCAATTCGGGATCGCGTTGTAACTTCGAATCTGAGCTAATTAAATTGACGCAGATCTGTCCTACAAATTTGGAGAAAAGTCGTCAGGACCGTGGCGGGAATGTACATGGTCTGCCACAAAATCCGAGAAAAGAAAAGGGTTCTTCCATCTCTACAAATGAAACTAAAATCTGCAATTACAGCTACGCACCTGCAACCTACACACAAAAAGAGAAGAAAAGGGGGTTGTGGATAAGGGTTTGCCTTAGTCAAACCTTGGTTGAGGAATCAACCTAGAAAGAAGGTAATTGCAAATGCTTGCATGTAAACAATGGAAATGTATGCCTTGTAGATCTGCAACTTGTTTGATGATGATTGCTTTGCTTCTTGAATGTAATCACAAATATTGTATGAAATGTCATGTAACATGACAAAACCCTAACACACACACACACATGTTTGCAAATGAATGTTGTAATGTTGCTCCAATGGATGAATGAAGAAGACTTGAATGCTTGAATGCTTGATAATGACCTTGAAATCTTGTATCTTCTCCTTATGCTCTCTATCTCTTATCCTCTGTCATCTGTCTATGCTCTATCCATCTGTCCTTGAATAAGGGTATTGAATTCCTTTTTATACATCCCTTAAGGATTAACTTTCAACCGTCGAAGGCCGACAAAGAGGAATAACAAACCACAAAGACCGTAAGTGCATAGGAGATCGGGCAACCCACACATAGGACCACCCTAGGAGGTGGGGACCGCCACGCCTCTATCCTACCCTATTTCGGGACCCGGGCAGGGTCTAAAGAAGACACAAGACATGAAGGAGGAAGAGAGAAGAGATGAAAATGCAAGAATAGGTCTCGATTAGGGAAGGAGATGTCGTTGCCAAGGTGAGGACCCAAAATATGGTTAAAATTGTGGGGGTCGCAATTTTATGACACTACACTTAGCCCCCACTTTAGCGGGAGTATGGCTTATGCCACTATTGTCGGTAAAGTAGAAGAAAGAGAGAGATGAAGATGAGAGATGCGAAGCAAAAACCACAAGGAGTATAAGACATCACTAATAATGAGGAGCAAAAAAGCCCCCAATCTTAGTGTCTTAATTCATGCCAACATATGCAACAGCACACAAAACAAAAACAAAGTGCAAAAAGGCACACAACAAGAACAAGACACAAGACGACAAACTAACTAGACGAAGAGATCTCGATCTCGGATGTCTCAACAACTAATCAGGACACAAAGACCAATACCATCACAAGCAATCACATAAAATAGCAAAGTCGACATCATCCATGAACTATCAATAGTAAAACTATGAGTTCATGAGAGGAAGAAGAGAGAGAACATGAATACACACTTTGGTGATCCATGAGAAGAAAAGCAAAGAAGAAAGAAACCATGGATGTCTCGCCCCTAAAAATAGGTGATCCATGGAAATGACATGGAAAATCTCTCCCCTAGAGCTTGCCTAGGTGATCCATCTAAAGAGAGAGAGTGAGAACTCTGTTAGTTCCACTCAACCTCATGCGCGTGTGTGCAAGGGAGGTTCAAAGCGCCTCATAGGAGTCTATGCCTGAGTACGCTACAACTTGTATAGAATGTATAGTACAAATGTCAAAAAAGGTGTGATATCTCATTCTAAGAGACCATGCTCTGGTTTCGAGAATAATCACCCCGCATAAGAGAAAAGTGGTGTCATCTCACTCTAAGAGACCGTGCTCTAGTTCCGAGAATGACCCACTGTATAAGAGAAAAGTGACGACATCTTGCTCTAAGAGGTTTCCCTCTGGTTCCAAGAATGTCTCACTATACAAGACAAGAAGAAGTGAAGACATCTCTCTCTAAGAGATCGTGCTCTGGTTCCGAGAATGACCCATTGTACAAAAAGTGATGACATCTTGCTCTAAGAAGTTTCCCTTCGGTTCCACGAATGTCTCACTATAGAAGACAAGAAGAAGTGAAGACATCTCTCTCTAAGAAATCATGCTCTAGTTCCGAGAATGGCCCATTGTAGAAAAAGTGACGACATCTTGCTCTAAGAGGTTTCCCTCTGGTTCCAAGAATGTCCCATCGTTCAATGCATGAGAGAAGTATGGTACAAATGAGCAGTGTGGGTGCCCCCCTCTTAAGATGTCAACATAGGCTAATGTTGATATCTTAAGGAAAGTAGAACAAGGATACCTACCTTCGTCACAAAGAAGATATCCGCCATGCAACAATGTCATAAATCCAAGCAAGAGAGGGAATACTCTTCAAGCAAGGATAAGATAGTTGAAAAGAGATATCTTGTTGTAAGTGTAAAGGTGATCCTTGGAGGAGAAGAGATCTTTGTTCAAAAGACATCTATCCCCAAGAGGAGTTGTCTTAGACAAATATCACATCTTCTAGAACAAGAAAAGGAAAGAACAAGAATGCAATCCTTCCTCCTATTTCTAGGTGAAAGGGATTATTGATGAGAGATGAGTCACGTTTAGCCCCCAGAGGGATGGTTGGATCTATCATAGATGTACATGAGCAAGTGTAAAAGAGGTCATAGTCAAGGATTAACACTTCTTGTATAAGAGAGAATCCTTAAGTCAATAACCAACAATTCTACACAAGGAATGACATCAAGTAATAGAACTCACACCATCCACTTAATAGGGCAAAGTGGATCCCTAGCGAAAGAGAGAGAGAAGGATCATTTCCCCCCAAGCTAATGGAACAATGAGAAGAGCTTACACAATCTACTAAAGAGAGATTAAACATAAGCAAATGTGCAATGAACTTGCATGACCACATGCAAGAAAAGACATTAGTAAATGTAAAATACACATCTCAAGAAGTGGTAATCTTCGAAAGAAAGAGAGAAAAGGCAGCATACATTCCCCAAGGGGGATTAGTCATAAAAGCATACCATTGTAAGAAATGAAAATCACAAATGAAAAAAGCAACCCCTAAAGGAAATAATGATACAAGGGAAAGGAGCGAACATCCTTGCCCCCCAAGTGAGGAGAACAAGGAGAAATATTACACATTTTCTAATGGTGATTAGTTTCAAGTGATATGTTGCCCTAGTGGAACAAATCCTCTCAAGAAAAGGATACATACCTCCCAAAAGATCATTCCTTGCTAAGGGGGCATATCATACTTGTGAATAATCAAAACCATAGAAAAGGTAAGATTTCTAATAGAATGAAGGAAAGAAAATAAGTACAAAACTCGTTGAAGATGAAACTCTCCAAGAAAAGAGGAAAACCAAAGAACAATTATATGCTCACATTGGTATAGCCCTATGCAAGAAAAAGAGATCTAATAATGAATAATGCACAAAGATAGAGATAAATGTATAGAAAGAAGAAGAAAAATGGACTTCATGTTGCTGCCCCAAAGTATGTTAAAGTGAAACAATACCACCACTAATGATAATGAGCCCCCATTAAATGGGCTTATTATGTCATAGGGTGAAGAGCAACATAAGGGGAAAGAAGTGCTAAGGCACTATGTTTTTACCAAGAAAGACAGCTAAATCCTCTGTGAGAAAAATGTGTGCAAGATCATATTGTAGTTGAACAAATTTCTTAAATGCATAACATTTTCCAATAGAATGTGAATATAAATCATGAAAAATGCAATATTCAATACCTTTCACTTGCTTAAGATTTTTGCTTTTATTTTGAGAAGGAAAGGAAATATTCTTGTCATATTTCAATCTCCAATAGATTCTTCCAGCTAATCTGTCCAGATGGTAAATATCATCTTCCCATGAAGAAGAGGGTTTGTTAGAAGAAGAAGTTTCATTATCCACAATTCTAATTTTGCCACTATATATGCCATCTTAAATAGATTTTTTTAAATCAGGGCAATCATCAGCATTATGGTCATGTGTTTGATGAAATGAAAAAAAAAAGACGCCTTGAAGAAGAAGCATTCTTGTGGGCTCTCTTGATTTGTTGTTTTTCAAGGTAATCTTTAAAGTTTTGAAGCGTAAGGAATTCTTCCATAGAAAGAGGGGTACCACTTCCTAGGCCTCTTGTAGTAGTTTGTGTAGGAGGGTTTATAGGGACACTAATTCCATGCTCAAATTTCCCAATTCCTTGTCATTTAAAACCTTGTTTTGTGATTATATGAAAGTCACGACTATAAGAGTGTTGCAATTGACTAGATGGGGGAACATGATCATGAATTTCTTTGAAATCTGAAGTTTAAGGAGGTAGAAAAGGATTTGTAGATGAAGGAGGAGTATCATATGGAATGAGAATATATTTGCCTTTATCAAGCTTATCCTTTTTGGAATATTGGGGAAGAATATCTTCATCATCTACAAGCTCATTTTTAGTGATTTCTATGCGAAGAGAAAGGTCATGAATAAAATGCATGACATCTTCCTCTCTACATAGACTTTGATGTTGAAGATAGGTCCTAGGAGAATAAGGGGGATCTAAAGATGTAAGAATGTTGATGTTGTCATATTGCCCCCCTTGCTCAAGGGTATGCGTAGAAGAAGAAGATGGATCCATATTACTTTCCAATGCTTGCTCTCTTGTAGAAATATCATTGGGTAAAGCATTAGATCTTATTTCTTTCACACAAGATACCCTAGGAAGGTAGAAAGGTTAGGATCTTTAGATTTAGACCTACAAAAGTTTTAAGGTGATTAACATAGGAAATGCATTTTGTTAACAATCTCACCATAATGCCACCTAAATGATACATGAAAGCCTTGAGATCTAATAATTTGGAAATCCTAACAACACAATATGACTAAGTGCTATGAAGAAAGAGAAGCAATAGGAAATGAAAGAAACACTTATCAGACACATGATAAATATATGCCAAAATTAATGTAATCACATGTGAAAGAGCAAGTAAATCCAATTTATTAATTGCTATTAAAAAGTCTCTTAAGTGAAATCTGAATTTGCTAGAAATGCAGATCTAAAATTAGGACCTTTTTATGAAAATTAATGTTAAGATTTGAATTTGATGAATTTTGAATTTGTGTTTGACCTTAGAGAGTGTTAAAATTGATAAAATACATTGATTTTCTGGATCTGAGCAGAAAAATGCAGTCAATTATGTCTCCCGAAATTTCAAAAAAAAAAGCCAAGGACCGTGGCAGGAACACACACGATCCGACCAACTTTTTCCGTAATTTTCAGGGATGATAGAGATTATGATTTTAATGCGAAATCCAAAATAACAGCTGATTTGAAGATGTCTAGATCGATCAACATTGTAGTGAAAGCTCAAAAATGAAAAGATCTTAAAAATTAGGGTTTTATGATTTAACCACTGAATTTTCAGAATAAAGAGACAGATTTGAATTGCAATTTTGAAATAGAAATCAGATCTGAAATAAGCGATTAAAATTTTACACCTCACAAGCTTGATTTTCTCAAAATGAAAAATTAGGGTTTTATGCAATTAACCTCTAAAATTTGCAAATACACCAAACTTGAAAATGAAAATTTGAAATTCAAATTGCAATTAATCGGATCTAAGAATGAGAAATCAGAATTAATGTTGAAGACGTCAGGTTCACCAAAATGTAAAGAGGAAAATTGGATCCTATGACTCCCCACCTAGGAGAGAGAAAGGAAGCCACTGCGATGATTTTCACTTGGAAGGAACTTTACATTCAAAAGAGGGGTTGAATCCACTAGATCCAAATCCAAGGGAAACAAGGATGTGAATTCTGAGTGGATTGCAAGTGGTTGAAGTGAGATTTACCCTCTTTTGTAAATGAGAAAGTTGACTTGTTGACTATGTGGAAAAGAGAGGGAAAATTAGTGAAATAAAGAGCTACCAGTTCGGGATCGCGTTGTAACTTCGGATCTAAGCTAATTAAACTAATGCGGATCTGCCCTGCAAATTTGGAGAAAAGTTGTCGAGACCGTGGCGGGAATGTACATGGTCTGCCACAAAATCCATGAAACGAAAAGGGTTCTTCTATCTCTACAAATGAAGCTAAAACCAGCAATTACAGCTGCGCACTTGCAACCTACACACAAAAAGAGAAGAAAAGGGGGTTGTGGATAGGGGTTTGCCTTAGTCAAACCCTGGTTGAGGAATCAACCTAGAAAGAAGGTAATTGCAAATGCTTGAATGTAAACAATGGAGATGTATACCTTGTAGATCTGCAACTTGTCTGATGATGATTGCTTTGCTTCTTGAATGTAATCACAAATGTTGTATGAAATGGCATGCAACATGACAAAACCCTAACACACACATGCTTGCAAATGAATGTTGTAATGTTGCTCCAATGGATGATTGAAGAAGACTTGAATGCTTGAATGTTTGATAATGACCTTGAAATCTTGTATCTTCTCCTTATGCTCACTATCTCTTATCCTTTGTCATTCGTCTATGCGTTATCCATCGGTCTTGAATTAGGGTATCCAATTCCCTTTTACACATGCCTAACTTTCAACCGTCGAAGGCCAAGAAAGAGGAATAACAAACCTCGAAGACCAGAAGTGCATAGGAGATCGAGCAACCCACACATATGACCACCCTAGGAGGTGGGGACAGGGGCGCCACGCCCCTGTCCTGCCCTATTTCGAGACCCGGACAGGGTCTAAAGCAGACACAAGACATGAAGGAGTAAGAGAGAAGGGATGAAAATGCAAGAATAGATCTCGATTAGGGAAGGAGATGTCGTCACCAAGGTGAGGACCCAAAATGTGGTTAAAATTGCAAGGGTCACAATTTTATGACACTACAACCCCACAACACTCCTCTCATTTAATGCTATCTCCCACAACTAGCTCTGTCCTTTCAACCTTTATTAATTATTTCTCTTTCTTGGACTTAGCTCTATGGGATGTGACATAACTCAATTGTCAAATATGGGAGTAATTCAAGATATTGCATTGGCATTAGCTCCAAATTTGAGTGAGGAGAGACCTTCGAAACTTGTATCTATAATCAATACGTGCAAATTATTCAACATAATGTCTTGATAGTAAAATGACAATCGAATTTAGCAAAAACTTGACATTTTATTATATAGTTTATTTCTATAATGTTTATGTTCATTTTATTTTATGAGTTAAAAGTTGTGTGTATAGAAAAGCATCTTTACGATACTTTTCAATGTGTAGAGTTTGAACATGGAAAAAGAGAGAATTTCTAAATTGAAAATCTTCGCATTTTCTAATTATTGTAAAAAATCTCTCAAGAAAAAGGATTCTTTTTTTGTTTTTTGCTAAGTAAAGACTATGGGAATTCTCACTTTGTACAAAAATATGAAGAATCTATAGTGCTCTTTTTGAGATCAAATGTATAGTGCTCTTTTTGAAATCAAATAAACGACTCTACTGGTTTGTGAACTTGAGATCTCATTCTTCATGTTGTAAATTATTCAAGTGTTCAACTTGTAGCCATTCTTAATAGTTTTTCTGGTTATGAAAAACACTAGTTTCTTCCTCTCGCATGTATGTGCTTACTTCATGCACCTAGGATGAAATAAAAAGATGATTATTTAATATGTGTTTCATGAAACCATGTGTGGGTGTACCTTCTTAACTTAGACTACATTCCATTTATAAACCCTAGTTGCATTCTTTATTCTTTAATAATCTTTTATGAGGAAAAAAAAAGTTACTATTCTTATTTTTCTATATTTTCAGTTACCTTTTATGTTTATAGTTTAGTTAAACTATCTCGCTTGCTTTCAAGTTAAAAGCATACACCTAAAAAACCTTAATCATATCATACAAGGGATTTAGCCCTCTCAAACACAAAGTAAGATTGTTAACCCAATAACAATCTCTCCAATTACTAGAGTTCATTTGTTGTTGATCATCGAGTGAGTCAAGGGCATTTTGCAACTACAAATCCGTTTACCACACTCGCATCTTGCTCGACATTCAAAAAAATTGCTCATTCCAACTACATGAGATATAGTTTCTCCTTGTGGTCACACCTTGTGCTTAAGTTTCCTTGGGTGTTGCGAGCCTCATTGTGTGTTTAATTAGTGGATTCAAGTTAGTTTCCTTCATCCTACTCTTGTTGTGTCTACAAGAGAACATGATACAAGCTAAGACCCAATCATCATTGCTATGTAGTTCTACCCTCTCATAGGTTCGCCATGTTGACTGTCACAAGATTAGTAAGTTTTTTGCTTGTGTCACATTGCTTGGAGGAATGGTGATATGTGATCTTGTGCATAATGCAGAACACCACATCATCCTCCTTATATCTCGTGTCATGTTTGACACAATATTGATGTGGAAGCTACAATGCAATGCAACATATCATTATCGTATATTGATCATAAGTGTCCCTGTGTTCTTTCAAAAACAATTTTTTCACTTAGCTAAGGTCCTAAGGATGGCTTGAAGCATTACAAAGCAAACCATGTAACACTTCAAAATGTGCACAATTGGAGTATGTTTGAACACATACACTCTAAGAAATGCAATAAAATTTCCATACAAAAGTTGAATGATATTAGTTATTTTTATTACAACCTTCACATTTGTCACAAACAATTCTTGACCACTAACTTATCTTCAATCACTTTATAAGAGTTTGATCCACAATCAAATTGGACCATCAAAGTTGAGAATTGCATGTCTTCAACAATGAGGACATTGTGTGGATCAATCAAGTGGATCAAAAAGCAAAGTATAGAGCACCAAAAAATTCCTTAGATGTTGGTGTCACTGAGACACGAGCAAATATCATAGCTACATCATCAAGGACATATCTTAAACAACAATGCAAGACTTGTATCGTTAGGATGAGTGATGCAAACACCTTTGAGCCAATGACTTATAATTTTAGTTTTGATATTTGTTTGATGCCATGGATTTCATAATCCATGAATTTTGTTTACCTTTGACAATAGTTAAAATTTATATATCTAAATACTCATGATCGATGTACACTTGTGTATGTGATCATGTAACATCTATTTGATTAATTTATTGTTTTTTAAATTTACTTATCAAAGGATGCATAAAATAAGTTTGTTTTTTTTTCTTTTTTACAATGCATCAAGGCAAAAAAAAATTAATACTTACATGATTGCAGCCCAAAACCTTCAAACATACACCAAAAATACAAAATGCCCCATACCCACATACATCGACAAGGAGCCATTCTAGCCTCGTGAGTAAAACCCTGGAAAGGAAATGCCATTAGAACCTAAGGAGCCATTCTAGCCTCATGAGTAAAACCCTGGAAAGGAAATGCCATTAGAACCTAAGGAGCCATTCTAGCCTCGTGAGTAAAACCCTGGAAAGGAAATGCCATTAGAACCTACCTACCCTTACTGGGTGGCAAAAAGAACACTGCAACTTGTAAAATGTTCACAAAAACATTTGGCTGAAAGCAATAAGAGCGGCAATAATGTTACATTTATCCCACCAAAGCATCCAAAGGCATTTTGTAGCAAAGGCCAATCATACATAAAACAAAATTTTAATCCTTATAAAACTACATATTTCATGATGTTTTCAATTTATCAAGCCTCAATCAAATATAAGTGTCAAATCTAAATCTCGATAAAAAAATCAACTTGTTGAACCTTGGTCAAAAAAAGGTAACTCAACAAACTTTATATGGATTACTTAAGATATATTAATAGTTAAAAAGTATATATTATATAATTATATGTATTAATAATTAAATTATATCAAAAAATTTAAATAAATTATACATACAATATAATAATATTTAAAATTTATATAATGTATTAAATATTATTATTATATTAACATAACTATTATAACTATAAACCTAATTTGATAATATATTTAAATGTTACTACCACAATGCTCTATGGGAGCTCGGCTCTCATGGAAGTCACAATTCCCTGTGAACAAGAGCCGACAAAGGGATCCGCAGCCCCATGGGATGCCGATGGCCCCCATGTGGGCTGACGTCCCCACAGATTTAAAATTTAGTAATCACAAAAACTGAATGCTATGGTGGAAATTTTCACTCGTTAAGTGACAGAATTTTCAAAAATGTCTATAGTGTTAAATGGGTATCAATTTAACTCATGGATAGTCTTTATGTACACAGTTCTTCACATCCACATACAACTAATTAACACCTCTCAGCATAATCACCTCTTAAAACAGCAAAATGTCAGTGGGTTTAAAATAGTCTTAGCAAGAATGTTAAAAAAAAATAACCATCAAAGATACTATAGGCACTTCACTGCTAATACGATATCAAAAATGATTCTTCTATTCAAGGTATCCACGGGTCCACGTTTGCACCAGCAACACTTCTTCATTGGCTCAGGGTAGTCCTCGTTCATCATTTCCTGTCATGAAACAGGTTAACAACAGACAGTTTTTCACCTTTATAAACTAATTAGATATTCTATATTTCCATTTAACTATATGCAGCAGAAAGTGGAGAAAAGGGGATGGTAAACTAGAAACAAGGTACAAAGACAAACCGTATGGTGTAGAAAAGAGACCAAACATATGAATATGTACCCATAATAGCTTCCCATCGAACATCACTACTGGTTACAGCACTCCAAATATGTTTTCTTCAAGGTAATGAGTGCAAATGAGGAATTAGCACCACAGCCAACCAGATACAAGAAAAAAGATTTGAGGGCAAGAAAGAGTTCAACCGTTTGAACATACCCATAAATATTAACTGACATGTTAACCTCCATTATATGACATAACTGTCCATCTTGAAACATAGATACATCTCTGTTTGAGAACTGGCCGAATGTAAAAGATAAGCCATACTATACAACACAGAAAGGATGTAAATGTCATCTTTCTCTGTCCATAAACATGATGACAGTGTCAACTTGACATGTCCTGAGCATATTTATCTCAATATGGGTTAAACCTTAGATATCAAGCTCCCTTGTTATGCACCATCATAAATATCCATATAGAAAAAAATATTTCAAGTGACATAAGATTGATGCTAAGGCTCCTTGTCAGCTTCTGAAATGTACACAAAATCACAGATATTTCAAGTGAGCTTACTTAATCTTTTAAAATTTCATGCAAACACATATTGGATTGTTATGAGCAGCCCAAACAAAGTATCAATTGCCATTTAGATACATATTCCTGTCAAATATACTTGGGATTTTAAAACACGAAAGGTAAGCGATTACCACTAATTGTGTCCATCCTATCTTCGCAATATACCCCAAGAGGAGAGCCATGGACTGAAAGTAGCATTTCACCTCGTTTAGGAAGCCTTCGGGTTTTAGGTGTGATGCCAATGCTTGACCTTGTTTTGCAATCCTTCAATAACAAGACACTTCATAATTACTAGGCCAATGTTTGCTAATAACTTTGAAAAAGTTCTTAAAGAGTCTTCCCACATTGATATTCAAATGTAGAAAGTGTGTAACAGAGCAACACAATCAACAGTAATTATATAACACAGAAATTATCTACATAAAATGTAGAAAACCAACGTCAGAACCTGCATACTAGATCTCTTAATTGCAGCTTATTTCATAAATGAACTCAATGATAATTGGAAAACTAGATGTAAGATATTGTTATAAACATGTCAATCATTATACTCTCGCTAATGAAATTTAGTAATGCAAACGTTTGCCATATGTAAAACAATTACAAGTATTTTGAAAACCCTTTCAATTCAAAATCACACTTTTCTAGGGTCTTTCCAATTTTCCATTTTTCACTTTTTTCCACATTTAGTTAGAAATCATGTATTTTATACCCCTTCTACACTTCATACACTTTTTGAACATTTAGACCAAAATCACTCTTTGGCACCTTGAATGCCCTTAATGCCAATTTGGGAATTCTAATTAGAAAATTCACTTTCGAAAGAGAATTCCGCATTTGCACCCACTTAACCACTTTTTCACTTTCCACGATAGGATCTCTCTCAATTACAAATCACACTTCACTCTTAAGAAAAAACTCACATTTTTGTGTTTGCAAAGCCACTTGACAATTTTTTGCAACTAGTCATTTCAGTTATTAATCGTGATCTTGCAACCTTGAAGCCACTTAATCATTTTAAGTAGATTAAACCATTTGATGGCAAATCACATTTTCATGCTTTCTAAGCCATTTTGCCAACTTTCACTCAATACAAAATCATGGTTTTGTATATTTAATGTCATTTCAACCACTTGAAATTGCACTTTTTCCAGCCTCTGTGTCATTTTTCCCTTTTTCATTCCTAATCAGAAATCACATTTTTCCAGCCTCAATGTCATTTTGCCCTTTTTCACTTCTAGTAAGAAATCGCACTTTTGGACCCTTTCTGCCCATTTTCTTCTTTTTGCATTTCTTTCTTGTTGGAACTCTGATTTTTGTACCTTTTGAAGTGTTGGAAAGCCCTTGTCAACTGGCTATAAGATGAAATTGGTTTGGTTTCAAAACGTGTGAAACAAATTAAGGGCATGAGTATTTCAAAATGAAGGATTACATAAAGGAAAGATCATTATTTACATACAAAAATGACTTGGGAACAAAAATTTCACAAGACTACAACCCAACTCCAATGCAAGACAAAGGCAAGAGGAAGCACAAAGAGAAGTGGTGCAGGAACCACAAGGCTCAAACTAATGCTGATTCTGAATGTTGTGCGTGGAAATATCTAATTGTGCAATCCACTGCTAATCATTTGCAAAAGGTAACCAACTCTAACACCACTATCCTAGGTGTCAATGCCCACCATAAAGCCTCTATATTTGACATCACAAAGGAGATGAAGTCCATATTTCATAATGAATGTCATGTGAAGGGGTAACCCTTTCATGTTATCATCACAATGGAGCCAGAAGACTATCATAAGCCTTAAGAAAAAATCTCATCCTCAAACATACTCACAACTTAACTCTACTTAGGAGATGTAAGTGAAGCACCAATCTATTTTCAAGTAAGGCATCAAGCCCACGGAAAGTCATGTGTCTTCGACCAAGATGAGACTAAAAAGATGGGCCAAAGCACTGGCCCATTAAAGTCAATAACTGCAGCTATTACAATACCTTTCTGAAGATTCAAGACAATTTTGTATCTGCTAATTAGTCTTGTGCAGAAGTTCATGTTGCTCGTGATCTTCTCAAGACACTTGTTTGTAGTTGTACTAAGAAGTGGAACCTTGCAACAAGCCCAGTGCACCACAGACATGTGTTTTGATCGACAGCTACAGTAGTAAAGAGATGTCTTCCTTGATCTTCACTTCTAAACAAGGCAAATTGATTTGGGAGAACAATAAGATTTGGCATCAAAGTCAAGATAACTGATATCAGAGAACAATAATATTTGGTATCAAGTTCAAGATCTCATCAACCATAGGAAGATTAGCCAACATCTTCATCATCTTATGCCAGTTTAAATAATATCCATGTTCTTGCAAACCACCATTTTCCATGGTCACATTGACCTCTCTGCTCTTCATCAGCAAGTTTGATTGTTTTGTTTTACATTAGACTCCATGAGTAAATTTGGAAAATGCAGACCCAACATGTCAGCCATGGCAGTGTAGTTATAGAGGCTTGGAGAGAGTTTCAATGATATTTATTTTTAATCTTTTGTAATCATTATAATTCCTTGAATTGATAAGAGATATCGTCTGATATAAATACATAATTACCATTATCATAAAAAGTGTACACAAGGCAGCATACCCCTTTTAAGAATAGTATTATATACGAATGAGAATAAATCATTCAGTTGAGTAATGGGTAATATAGTGATGTATTTTAATGCCATCTTCTTTGCAAACAAGAAAGTTCATATTTTGTATGATATGAATAAGTACATAGTCCTTAAAAAAGCCTGTGAAAGCAACTGTTACTACAACAACATACATTCCTCTTCATCAGAACCAGACTAAATAACTTGAAACCATCAGAACAGAGTTGTACCATGTTAGGAGTCTGAAATGAATTTTCTCCATCGATTATTTTGATTTCGGAATTCTCTTCAAAAGCCTAACAATACAGGAAACATACTCAACAAGTCAAAATAAACATACAAAAAGGGAATATATTGTGAGAGCGTGCATCAATATTGCAAGTCAGAGAGAAGTGACATACTACAAAACTATGAAATGTGCAAGTATGAAAATCAAATGTTAGCATAAAGTAGAACTTTCTCTTTGAAGATACTTTACCAGGTTGGAAACATGAATACCAATGCTACGAAGAAATTTTTCTTTCACTGCCAAGCAAAAAGACTCATATAAACAAGGCATCACTTCAATATTACCAAAGGATTGTGATATCTGATTAGAAAGAAAAATCTGGCAAAGACCCTTATAAAAATAAAATCTTTAACATGGCAATCATATTACAAGTGCTTGTGTCCAACCTGCAGAGCTGGTGAAGTGAAAACCAACAGGTGTCGGCATCACAGTTTGGTCATCAACAGAAACCGATCCCTGACACCCAACCGACTTCCGCCATTCTTTCTCACCAATATGACTTCCATCCACATCATAGTTTTGAGTCTTTTTTTCAAACTCAATAATCCCCTCTGAGTTCTTGATTGCAATAGTGTTTGGGCAGTATTCTTTCAGGAACTGTAGAAGTTGCATACTAAGTTGTTCCTTTGAAAGCATTGAGCGTGCCACTCTCAATTGAGTAAGAACATGTTCAATTTGTGCATCACGAATTGCTTGGATGGCAACAATTCTACGTTCAACTGAAGCAATTTTAATCATATCATATGAAATTAGAAATTTGCCTATATTCCAATCAACAAAACATTCAAAAAACGGAATCTAATTGTATAAGTAAAAAATTAATTAGTAAGAAATTAAAATATACAAGATAGATTATAATATGGAAAACCTTGATAATTATGAGGAAGCATTAAATATCTACAAAGTGAATACTGTGATACATTCTTCTCATAAGGATTGCAAACAAAAGTAAGCCATAATTGATTTATCAGACAAAATTATACAGAATACAGAATGCTGAAACGTTCCAACACAATGACAAGGGTATCTCCCACATATAATGAAATCATCTTTATACTATACAATAACCCATAGTAAATCTTTCAAATTAGCCACGCAGAAACAAAGTCACAAGAACTCGAGGGCACACAAATTAGTCACTCACACAAACTGTAACCAATCTAGCTTATGAGATTCAAGAAAATAGGTGTAATAAGCAAACCTTCACGGTTGTTTAACTCCAAAAGTTGTTTTTGATCCGCCAATTCACCAGAATTACCAGTGTTCTCGCCCTTTTTTCCATTTTCCGTAACAGGATATGATCCCCTTTTCAACCTCTTTGATCTACCCCTTTTCATCTGATTTTGATCTTCGGGGTCCTTATTGTGTATGTCATTACTTGGATTTTCATTGTTTTTCAGAGAGGGTGATGGTTCCTTCTTTGCTGCAGTTTGCCTCCCTCTTTTGACCCCTTTCTTCCCCATTGCTTTTAATGGCACAGCTTTTGATTCTGCAGTCTCTATCAGTTTGAACAAGAAGAATAAGTAAACAAACAGAACTTGCAATCTTTCCTTCCTTGATTCATTTCATTACCTTACTTGCTAATCTCAAATTTGACTAGAACATTCTTCAAAATGCACCATGTATGGTATAGCAGAATGCAGCATGAACATGCAACTCTGCTTCAGACAGTATAGTAATCTGCTTCAGAAGGTATGGTGATTATTTCGCAGCAATTGTAGGACAGTTTAAAATATTAAAGAGGGAGACCATATTTAATAAGCATAAGATGGAGCTTAATAATTTGGATGAATCACTAGTAGCCAAACTAAGTAGCCCAAGGGAAGACTTTCCAAAAACCCATGACAATGCTCTTTAATGCCATCAAAAAAATAAAGCGTCAGTAAGTCAAAAAAGTCAATAATTTTGGAGTTTTAATGCATTAAAGGAATTTGGGGAAAAAATAGCTCAACAAAGGACATTTTAAAAAATTTGTTGTTTAGTACCATTCAGAAAACAGAAACATTGAATGGTATGAAAGAAAATGCTGGATCAATTATCATGCTGATGAGGTACAAGTCTAGAATTAGGCACAAAATATCACACTTGAATCATTAGACTAACACGAGTAAATAACTGTTTATATAGATACAAAAAATTAGCTTGGTCATGCCTGAGAAAAGGAAAAGGCAACTATCCCATTTATATAATGATGATAGAATTCTTAGCATCGTGCATTCTGGAAAAGAGAACAAGTATTATAATCCACACTTCAACTGAAGCATATCCCTAACATTTCCACCACAATACATGTTAAACAAAAACAAATGTATTAATTCCTTGTCAAACTTTGCAACAATCAATGTTATAATGGATGAAGTTCTTCTAATTAAATTATGTCATACAACATAATCAATGTACCCAGGGATGCATTCTCATGTTCCCCTGTCGCGGGATGTTTGGGGACGTGGATAAAGTGTCCCCTCCCAATCATCTTGAATCAAAAAACTAAAGAACTAACCCTTTATGGGCACGCGGGGTGGGGGAGCACAAGGCCACCCAACATTAAAATTTGTGATTTCCAATGCTCCCCAGGGACATGTCCCCTGCCTTGGTACCCCCTTCTCCGTCCCCAAAATGTTTTGGGGACTTGGGGTTCCATTGCATAAGATGGCCCCTTATGCTAGCAGTGACTCAAATTTGAGCTCCGATTTTGATACACCTACCAGTTGCATCTGCTGATTAGGGACAACCATATATTTTCTATGTTTTTGTCATTTTATAGTTGAAACTTGGAGCCTTTGGCATTTTGTTATAGTTCTTATATAATATATATGCTTATTGACAATGAAAGCATTTGAATTTTGTTAATCTGTTTGTCAATTCTGATGTGAAATCTCAATTCAAGTCTAATGTTATGTATTAAGCTTCTAGAATGTCTATGATGAATGCTTTATCAATGTTATGATATGAATATTTGAATTTTCTCTTTATTTTTAAAAAAATCTCCCTATTTTAAAGAACATTTGACCATTTCCTAAAATGGGGATGATGGCGGAGCTAGGGTTAAGGAGTGATGGCCGATCGAGACAGTTTGGAATTACAGAGGGCGAAGGATCGAAGGATACCATAATCGAGAATGGCGTCCCCCTTTTAGGGCATGGTAGGGTCAGGCAAGTCGATACAGGCGAACCCAGTATGGTAATAGACAGATTTTTTATAGAGGTCGAGAATCTGTTCGAAACAACTGGGGTTTTGCAGCAATACACTCGGGTCCAAGAGTTGATTTCAAATCGATCGAAAAAAAAGTTGTGGAGGCCAAAGGTGCCACAAAGTGAGCCAACAGCGAAAAAGGTATGCAAAAATGTGGATAATTTGCTTGTAGTTTCTCTTCCCATTGAAAACCCGGAATGGAAGGTTTCAGTTCAACTTTTAAAAGATGGGGCTTTTTTCATGACATGGAACAGAGACCGGCCTGCTTTCTCTAGGGTTCGCTCCTGGGTTGATACCCATTGGGGGGAATCGTGTGGTCTAAAGACTCTCCCAAATGAGTTTTATCTTGTCATCTGCCCAAGTGAAAAAGACAAGGAGTGGATTTTAAATAGCAGACCTTTCCTTATGAGATGTTAAGGGTTTTATATTAAGGATTGGAAACCCAATTTCGACCCCAAAATGGAGAAGATTGTTTGTGTACCGAAGTGGATAAGGATGTATAATCTCCCTCATGAGTATTGGGATTTGGAGACTCAAAATGATTAGTGATAAACTGGGTCATTTTCTGAAAGCAGATGAAGCTTTTGGAAAAAAAAGAATACAGTATGTATGCCAGAATTTGTATTCAATGGCAAGCTACTCATCCTCTCCCTCGATATGTTGAACTAAAATCGGGTGGAGTATGGTGACAACCCATTGAGGTTGAAGATCTCACTGATGAATGTCCAATTTGTAAAAGCAAAGGACATCAAGAAGTGGAATGTAGAAGGGATCCCAAGGGTAAAGGGTTGGATAACAACACCTTGCAATACCTTCTCATAGATTTAACAGAGGCTAATGCTGATGGTGCAGACAAGGCAAACTCCTCCCCCAATAAGGAAAATGCAAAGGTAGATAAATATGACATATCTAATGGAGTCGAGAAGGATAGGGTTCAAACTTTTCAACAGAATAATACTGCTAGTAACAACTGCGATTTGCATACAGAGGAAGGGAATGTGGATACAGGTTTGAAGGATTTTAGAGCTCCTGATAATCAAGATGATTCACGGCAAGAGGATGAGGGTATCGATTTTCAAAAGGTTCTGAAAACAATGTCTGAGGATCCTGGCTTAGAAGGGGCCCATGGATCAGCAAATACAGTGATGCAGATTGAGGGTAAGGGTATCCAGACAGTGCCAGAGGAATATTTAGCATAGGATTGCATTATGAAAGGGCAAAGGATGGAGAATGTTGGCTCTGGGCTTAAAAACAGTTCTATTGTGTCGAATTTTCATGAAAGGGGTCTGAATCCATCAGTTTTTGTTTCTTCAGGGGACAATGCCCCTGTCAATGAGGAGGTGATGGATGAGGCAGATGGATTGTTTGATGATGGTGTTTTCAAAGACATACAAATCTCCCCAATTCGGACCTTGAATTTCAATGATGAAGATATTAAAGATCTGGATTCACTTGAGAGGGATGTTGTAGAGTCCATAAGAGGGGATGATGATGAGGATGACTTAAATGATTTTGGTATGCAAGCTGATATTGGAAATTTAGAAGTTTGATCTCTCAATCAAACTGAATCCAAACAAGGGAAACCAAAATAGGTGAGAAAAAGGCTCGTGGTCCTAGATCCACTAGAATCCAGTTGGAAATAGCTGGAAGTGGCAAGGGACAAACTAAACTTAGATCGGGAAGAGGCTATGTCTCTTCCCAAAGACAATGAGGTTCCTTTTGTGGAATGTCAGGGGCTGCAATGCCCCTGACAAATGGCGATTGATCAAGAGATGTCTTGATCAAGCGCAGCATGATATTTTATTGCTACAAGAAACTAAGTTAAAAGATTTGGAAATCCAAGTTTTTAAATTAAGATTTCAGAGATGGGGTAGTGTGTTAATGGAAGCGGAGGGCGCTTCGGGTGGATTGGGGGTTTTGTGGAATGGTGCAACCGTGGATGTTGTTCTAGTACGACAAGAGAAACATTGGCAATGGGTGAGGGTTCTTTCCCAAACCGTTCATTGTTCTTTTGAACTTTTTAATGTTTATGGTCCGGTTAACACTGCTTGTAAGCGAAATCTTTGGGCACAGTTGACTGGCCTTCTCTCTTCTATGGGTGATGTAGTCAGTATCCTAAGGGGTGATTTTAATGCTACTCTAACCCCTGGTTATAAAAGAAGTGGATCGAACTGGTATAGTCAAGTTCAACAAGATTTCAATGATTTTGTTTTAAAGAATGAGATGGTAGAAGTAAACCTTAAATCTGGTGCTTTTACTTGGACTAATCAAAGGGCAGGTTTTTCCAACATAACAGAAAAGCTTGATAGATTCTTTTTAGCTGGAAATTGGCAGATGCAGTCATGGCTTACTGAAGCTGATATTTTGCTCATTCATGGATTGGATCATTATCTGATAAGTCTCATTATTAAAGATGATTTTGCTCCTGCAAGATGCCCTTTCAAATTTGAACTGATGTGGTTTAGAGCTGCTGGCTTCAAGGAGAGGAGTGTTGATTGGTGGTTGAATGTGCCTACATGGCAAGGTAATTATGCTTTTGTCTTTCATAAAAAGCTTCAATTTTTAAAGGAACGTCTTTAAGAATGGAACAGGGAAAGTTTCAAAAATATTTTTACTGAGAAACTTCTCATTGAAAGGGAGCTAGAAGATCTCCATAATAGGGTTATTCAGAGCGGAATGTCTAATGTAGATTTTGAGGAAAGACAACTTCATCATGACTATCTTGAAGTTTGAGCTAGGGAGGAAGTGTTTTGGCGGCAAAAGTCTTGTGAAACATGGCTTAGGATGGTGACAGGAACACAAAAAATTTCCACAGCTCTATTAAAGTAAGACGATCGAGAAATAAAATCTTTTCGATCCAAAATCAGAAAGGGATTGTGGTCTCAAACCAGAAAGGCATACAGGATGCTGCAGTTCAATTTTTTTCACAGCTTTTGACAGAGAACAATCCACAGATGGATATGGAGGGTGACATTCTAGATGTTATACCTAAATGCTTGACAGAGGACCAGAATAGATGGTTAATGGATAGGGTTTCGATGGAGGAGGTCAAATGTGCACTTTTTGCTTTGGGAGGTGATAAAGCACCGGGCCCTGATGGTTTTTCTGTTGCCTTCTTTCAAAAGTTTTGGAATATTTTTGCTAATGATTTCGTGCAGGTGGTTGAGGAATCTCATGTTAGAGGCTTTGTCCTTAAGGATTTTAACAATACCTTTATTGCTTTTGTTCCCAAGAAGAATGAGGCGGTTTCCTTTGATGATTTCCGACCCATATCTCTGTGCAATACAGTTTACAAAATCATCTCGAAAGTTATTGCTAACAGATTGAAAAGTGTTTTGAATTCTATTATTTCTGAAGAGCAAAGTGGTTTCTCTCCGAACCGTTCCATTGTGGAAGGCATCATTATTGCTCATGAAGCAATTCATTCTATTAAGGTGGCTGGGGTAGACAGAATGATGGTAAAATTGGATATAACGAAAGTTTGTGACAAGGTGAGATGCAACTTCCTTTTCAAAGTGTTGCAGAAGTTTGGTTTTGATCGTGTCTGGATTGGTTGGGTAAGGAGTTGTGTTTGCACTCCAAGGTTCTCTGTTTTGGTCAATGGGAGTCCTCAAGGGCTTTTTGAATCTTCAAGAGGTTTACGACAAGGTGATCCCCTTTCCCCCTTCCTTTTTATTATTATGTCAAAGGCCTTAGGTGGTTTAATTTCAAAGAAAAGGAATGATGGATTGTGGAGAGGTGTAAAGGTAGCACAGGGGGTTAGAGTTGTCACTCACCTTCAATTTGTTGATGATACTTTGTTAATGGGGGAGGCCTCTTTACGAGAAGCTCGGATCATGAAGAAAACTTTGGATATGTATAGCAATTGGTCTGGGCAATTGATCAATTGGCGGAAGTCTGATATTTACTTTTTCAATACTCCCCCTCACAAAATAGATTGAAATTTCCCGCATTCTAGAGATAAATATTGTGGGCCTCCCTGGTAAATATCTGGGTATCCCCTTGTTTGGCGGAGCCAGCCAATCCTCAATTTGGAAAAATTTAGTTGGTGTTTGCCTTCAAAGAATGGACGGATGGAAGAGTCGGTGGCTGACCTCTGCAGGCCGGATTCTTATGCTCAAGTCTATCATTTCTGCCATGCCTTTATTCTCCATGATGTGCATGAAGATCCCTGTTAAAGTCTTGAAGGTTATAGAGAAAAAAATGAGTAAGTTCTTCAAGAATGGAGCTCAGAATGAGGACGAAATTCCCCTTTTGGCATGGGAGAAAATTTGTAAACCAAAACAAGATGGGGGGGCAAGTCTAAGAAATTGGCAAAAAATGAATGAAGCTATGGGGGCTAAATTGGTGTGGGCTATATATAAAAATCCAAACCGGCTCTGGGTACAAATCTTTCGAGCAAAGTATCTGGATTGCCAAAGTGATTGGAGGATATTTACCATCTCAAATCCTCCACATGGATCGGCTATTTGGAATTTTATTGTCTCTTGCAGGAAAGTGGTTATAGAGCATATAACTTGGCATATTGGGAAAGATCGGGATGCAGATTTCTGGATGGACTCATGGGATGGGAAGGAAATTTTAGGTAATGCTATCAACGTTATGGAAGTTAGAAGAATTTTAAGTGAAGCTTGGGGGACGAAGATGCGAGATTATATGGAACCAATTTTTATTGATGGCAGAATGGAATGGGTCTAGAAATCGATGGATGGCCTTTTACAAGACCCAAATCAAATACAGATCATGAAAAACATTTTTAATAGCAAAAGAGTTTTCTTTTCAGATGAGAGGGATGAAGTTGTTTGGTGTCGAGCAAAGAATGGTGTTTATTCTGTCAAAATTAGATACCCCAATTAATTGATCGAGCTAAAGGTGAGGAGGGATGGCTGGTTGATCTTTCTGGGGGTAAAGAATGCCTTTTGAAGGCAGGGACTTTTGCATGGTTGGCAATTAAAGGGAGGATATTAACAGGTGAAAGAAGGAAAAGGTTGGTTTTTTCGGGCCCTACAAAATGTGTTTTGTGTGAAAAGGAGGAAGAGTGTGGATCACCTCCTTCTAGATTGTGAATTCACCTCTCAGTGTTGAAGAATGCTGCAGCAGAAATTGTCATGGTATGGGCCATTGTCGGTCACTCTTAAGGAAGTTTTTGTATGCATGCGGATTTGCTATAGTAAGTCGGTTTTTTCTTGTGTCTGAAAAATTTCCCCGTCAGTGATTATTTGGGAAATATGGAAGGAGTGAAATAGGCGAATTTTTCACGACAAATCGGAATCATTGGAAAGGATTTTCAATCGAATTAATATCTCAATTGAGGAAATTGTAGGGGTGGTTGCTTCCAAGTTTTCTTCAGATAGTGTCATTTTTTCAAAAGAAGATACACGCATTCAAAATTGTTGGCCGAGAATTAAATTCCGGCTTGTTCATGGGCAGTCTCGGATTGATCCGATGTCTTTTGCAACTTCTAGTGAGAAATGGGAATTGCCTCAAGTAGGGTGGTTCAAGACCAACTCTGATGGTGCCTCTAAAGGCAATCCGGGTATCTCGAGAGCAGGAGTGGTGATTCGGGATTGGCTTGGGAATATTGTGATGTTGGGTGCTTAAAGGCTTGAAAATGGTACCAATAACGAGGCAGAAGTTCAAGCAGCATTGTTAGCGGTGTAGTGGGGTTTGAAACTTGGTGTTCAAAATTTGCACTTGGAAGGGGATTCACAAATTATTATTAATGCAATTATTAAAGGTGAAGCCAATTCATGGGTTTTAAATAAATATATTTCCAAGATTAGAAATGATTTAAATTTCTTTAATAATTATAAGGTTTCACATGTGAGAAAAACTGGGAATGAGGTGGCTGATGTTTTGTCCAAGTGGGCAACATCATTTGATGAAGTGCTTGAAACCCACTTAAGATTTCCGAAATCTGATGGAGGCTAATGTGGAAGGCGAAGTACAAAGGTATGTCTTTGGTGGAGGTAATGCGACAATGTGCGGAGGATGACTGGTTGGGCGGTTTGATGGAGCTTCTAGAAATGTGTAATATCCCTTGCCAAATCTGATTGAAAATTTCTGATTTAAATGCTCAAGGAATATTGTCAAACTCTTGTCATGAAACTTTTGTATTTGCTAATTGTGGTTTCTTTTTGATATTCTAATTTATGAGATGATAATATGCATTCATTGAACTCAAAGGGTCATATATCAAAGTCTGAAACTAAATGAGAATGCAATGTAACACCTACCACTAACCTTTCAATGACAATGTGTGACTGAAATCATATATAATATGCATCTACAGCTGCTAGACATTTCTACGAACATTTGGCATGCATTCTAAGAGACCAAAATGCACTTACAACAAATTGTCATTAACACAAACACTTGTCATACATACATGTTATTCCCACGTGCCAATGAGTGGTACTAACAGCAATAAATGTAGCCTCCAACAATCTGAAAATCGCTCTTCAAACCCCTTTGAATTTCTGTAGATCAACTCTTCTAAAATGTATTAGTACTGTACCGATTTACTATTCACGAGTATCGTAGCAACTGATAAAAGCCTGCAACCTACTCTTTAATGGCTGCCAAGTAGAAGCCACAAGTCTCTAATTGATCAATCTTTAAACCCCTTCAAACTCTTGATAAAACTCTCCAACTTTAAGCACAAATAGAACTCCTAGATGAAGCTCTCCCGAATGCCACAATTCAGTGGATATTTCACCACTTCACAGCAGCTGCAACATTGAAGAGTATCACGTTCTCCAATGGAAATTCAAAACCCTTGGCTTCTTCCTCTCCAAAATTCTTCAAGTATCAAAATGCATAATTCACAATGAGGTTCGAGTTCTTCAAGACAATATATATATTTCCCTCACAAGTTCGATTTCTTCTTTGCTCATTAAATGATATTAAATGATAATAAAATTAGATGCACTTTATCATTTAATAATTACCTTGATTTGAGAGTCTAATTAATTAATTCCAATGGCCCCAACTTATGATACCTTGACCCTCACTTAAGTTATAATATAGTGTTTATATTATAACTTAATAATATAAGCTCAGATCCATTAATGTTTATTTAAACTAAATAAACATTAATATCTCCATTATTACTCATCCTTTTTGAACGTCGTCTGAACTGGGAGCTGACATGATGAAGCTGCATACGACCATACCCCTTTACTAAAAATAGTAGGGGTCAATCTCTAACATATCTGACTTACTATAAATAGTAAGTAATGCATACGGAATCCAAATGAAGCCGAACGAAAGCCAAACCTACAAAACTCTGACCATTGAAGAAGTTGCATCCCCCAAAGGACCCTCTATTCAATCTTATTAGCCTACGAGGGTCAATAATAAGCTAATCCCATTGAATATATGATGTCAACAAAAAGGGGACATCACAAAATGGCAATGCCAAAGGTAGGTTTTGATGTTGGGGAAGGGCTGGACATCAATGGAATTCATGAGTTGTGCGAATTGGTCCCATACATTTGGTGGCCTTTTGATCTAGACAAAGATGAACAGCGAGAAGAGGCAAATATTGCCTGGGACTCTCTCAAATTGTTTCTCAAGGAAAAGGTGGTGGAGGCTCGAGGTGATTCGGCATGCAATTCTGCAAGGGTCAATGATGTAAAGTCGAGAATTTGTGAGAAAGGTAAGAGGAAGGTCTTGGTGAAGCGCAAAACCAAGTCTCAAAAGGTGATGCATGAATGTGAAGGTGGTGAACGGGGTGGAGAGGGTAGCGACAATGCTGGTGAAGGGCCAAGTGGTGAAGCCCTAAATGTGCCCTAACCCTTTGCAAAATGGGTTTGTGTTTGAAGGTGTTTTGTAAGGTCAACATTCCTACTGGTTTCTTTTTGTGTATCTCTTTGTATATCGGTCTCTATTTCTTCTGCGCTACTTTATGTAGTATGAAGTATTGGGTAGATATGGTGTTCAATGGTGTTGGGGTATAGGTTGCAGGTGTCTTCGTAGTAGTTGATATTTGTCTTTGATATATGTATAAATTTTTCAAAAAATGCCACTGTGGGTAGTATGGTTGATGCTATAATGGCAGAGTAGGCAAGGGTGCTAGTAGTTGAGGTCTGATTTATCAAACATTTTTGCTACAAACAATGGTTATCTATAATGTATATTTTGAATCTTATTAATAAAATCATACTTATTACCGATCAAAAAAAAAAAAAATCTCCCTATTTTTTAAAAGATGTCCCCTATCATCCCCTAAAAAATAGCCCAAAAGTACCCCATACAAGAAACGTGTCCCTTCGTCCCCTGCCATCCCCGTCCCCGAAACTTGGGGCAGCATAGATTGTTTTGTTAAATTCGTGCCCTAGATCAGTAATCAGATTTGTAACATTTAATCATGTCCTAGTTTATCAATCAAATTTGTAACATTTGATTATGCCCTAGTTTATTAATCAGATTTGTAATTCAGTAAACTATAATCAAGTAAATTCAAGAATGAAACAAGGAACCAAGAGACAAATACAAATACCCTGGGAAAATCTCCAAGGAGGAAAAACCCAGCATTAAAGACCCACAGGTCAGATTATGTATTCACTCTTATTGCACAAATACAATACTTAGCTTGCTTTTCTGAATCTGATCTTTATATATCATCTGCCCTTTTTGCATGCTTCAAGACTGCACCAAAATGCCCTATATCCTCTTGAATAAGTTCGCCCAATCCTTGGACAAGTTCGCACAATCCTTGGATAAATTCGCACAACCTTCTTTAGTGATTTCGCACCTCTTGTTTGCAAAGCTAATTCGCTGATTTCATGGATTACTGAATTGTGTTTGTATTTGCAATTTAACCTTTATTTATATGGGTCTTTAACCCATATATCCTAGGTCGGCTTTAGTACCTTTTGGCGCCAATTTGTGGCGTGTTGTTTTTAGTGAGGCGTGGAGGATGGGGTCGGACTTGTCTTGGGGGCACGCTACCCCTTTAAGATAGGACCCAGTCCTAAATGGGTTCGGATGTTGCCTTAAGGCAATCCGAACCCATTTTCCCTAGTTATAAACAACACTCCCTCTTAACTAGGAAAGAAGAGAATACATAATCTGAACCTTTAGAGTTCCATCTAGCACACAAGCATAGAATGGATCTAGCACACAAGCATAGAATTACATCTCCCACCTAGCACACAAGCATAGGATGGTTCTAGCACACAAGCATAGAAAGTGTAATACAAGTGGGTCTTTACATAATTACAATTTTCCATCTAGCACACAAGCATAGATTGGATACTTTTCATTCTTGCACACAAACAAAGAATGATCAAAGCACAGCAGATAGAGTCACTGAGATTGGAGCTCCCCCTCAATCAAGGTTTCATTTTCCACAATACCAAGTCTGTCTCTGAAGTATTCGAACTTCACCCTAGATAAGGGTTTGGTAAGAATGTCCACAATCTGATCATTTGTTTGAATGGCACCTCTTTGCACCATATCCCGAATGAAGTGATAGTGCGTTTCCACATGTTTGGACTGGTCATGGAACACAGGATTTACTGACATCTTTATACAACTTTGATTATCTCAATGAATGGTGGTAGGACCACTAGCGTGACCAAATAATCCAACAAGGAGTTTGCGAAGCCACACTACTTCTCTAGATGCAACAGATGTTGCAATGTACTCAGCTTCTGCAGTGCTCAATGCTACGGAAGATTGCTTTCTACATACCCAAGAGATCACTACAGAGCCCAAGTTGAAGCAGATACCCGAAGTACTTTTCCTGATACATTCATTGTGAAATCTGTAATCTGAACTCAGCCAGCACTCCTTAGAGAGGATCACAACAAGTAGTCAGTAACCATAAGTAATAAGTTACCAAATCACATAATGGTAACTCATCATGGATCCTTTTATAATATTCATCTTGTCTTGCCTGTGGAGGATGAATCCAGAACTTTATCATGTACACCTGCAAGACATGAATGCAAACACAAGTATATATGTGCACATCATGGACTCTTTCCATGATATCTATCACGCATATACACCATTCATTGCCTGCTAAGAATGATGAAGAGCTTCCATTTCAATCTTCTCTCAGAGAAGATTGCAGCACCAACTTTATTTGCACACGAGTATTCTCCTTAATCTTCTCCCAGAGAAGAATGCATTACCTTTGCCTCAATCTTCTCCCAGAGAAGAATGTAACATCAGAAAATCATAATCTTTCATCTTGCTCACAAGCAAAGAATGAATAAACATAATCTTCTATCTAGTACACTTTCCATCCAACACACAAGCATAGGATGAAATTCCATCTCTTCTACCATCTTACATTGCCCGCAGAGGATGGTAACAATTACTCTTCTCCCTGAGAAGATTACACTACCACCTTACATTACCCGCAGAGGGTGGTTGATGAAACACAATGCATCACTGAGGTTTAGACTCCTTCTCAATCAAGGTGGTGTTCTCCACAGCTCCAAGTCTATCTTCTGAAGTACTCAAGCTTCAAAAGGCTTGGTGAGAACATTTGCAACACAAAATTATCCTGCCATAAGACACTGAATTTTTAGGTATCTCTATACGACTCTAATAATAAATAATTATAAGAAACCATTCAACAAGAATTTGAAAAACCATAAAATTTTCTTGATACAGTTCATGCTCCAATGAATTCAGCTTCAGCAGTACTCAGTGTGACTGAGGACTGTTTGCTGTAGTCCTAAGAGATCATAGGGTATCCAAGTTACAACAAGAGATTGAAGTGACTTCCCTTATCTGAGACACTTCAAAATCTGAGTTAGCCTTCTGAGGTGATTACAGTCTTTTGCTCACAATCATTTGAGATTTTCAAAATGCAACAAGATGTGCTTGGCAGCAACAACATGCTTCAACCTTGATCATGAATTAGCTGAGGCATCCACCAATCAGCTGCTTGTCTTCAAATGGATCTGCAAAATCAGAATTTGCTACAAACATCCTCAATCTTTATGTTAGTTTTCATAAAGGTTTACAATCCATTATTCTAAATATCAAAAGTATACTTGACTTGGAATAATTTGGTTAGATCCTTGACATATTTCTAATCCTAGAAGACAATAAATTTAAATCCTTGCGCTAATTATTCCTTATATTCCAATGATGAGAATAGAGTTAAATCATCACATCAAAAACCAAAATACTTTAAAAAAGAAGTCAAAACTTTACAAAACCCTAGACTTAACAAATGATTGTCAATTCTTTAATACTAAGTCTTTATTGAAGTTAGGACTCCCTCTTAATCCTTAATCAAATAAGAATCAATAAAGGAACCAGAAATCATATAAAATTGAAGATGCTACTTGCTTTTCTCTTACTTCCACCTTCTGCAAGGTGAATTTTCAGAAAACCTTCATCTTTAACCCCGAGAGGCTAAGATACAAACTAGTTCCCATCCAAATAACCATGCCTGAAAGGATCCTTATATACTTATAAAAAAAAAAAAGGGTGTGAGATTCAAGCAAGCAAAATACATAAGCCAAATCATCTTTCAAACTGAACAACTGAAATTGAGATTTCTTAGAAACCCAATCACAAGATATAGTATGACTACATACATATGATTGATAAATATCAAGTAGAACGGAATCTTCATACTTTGCTGAACAAGATCCCAATTATATTCAGCTTTGGTGGAAGTAGAAGAAATTAACAAGTAAAATGCTTACCTCAACCTAAAGAGATCTCAATGCTAATCACAGAAGGAGACCACTGACTTGTTCATCTTTCACTCTTCCTACATATGCTATTTACAACAATACATTCTAACTTCTACTATGTAGGAAAGAGCATCATCATAACCAATTAATTGAAAGCAACCTGTCATGCAGTTATTTTAACAGATAACTGACACATAATAAAACTGCATTTGTCACAACATTTAATGACATGAGCTCGAATGCAATAGGGATGATATAAGGATGGTAACTTGGGATAACACAGGCACAAACTTGCTTGTAGACCTACAAGGATAAACACCTGTCACAGGGAACCTCAAAACATGATTGGCCCAACACGGGTTAATTCAAAGAGAATATCATTTTCCTTTCACACAACCCAACAGGGGTTTTACAAAACTAAGTAAGCACAAACCCATAAGAAACAAATATTGATAATGAAACCCTTATTATTACAACTTGACAAAGAAACCCCATATAAACAAATTGACACAATTATTCAACAGGAATACTTAACCTTCAATTATCATAAAGTCTCTCATCACAAAGTTAATAAAGAATTAAGAAAAATACACCTATTGATGTTTAGATAACACTGACACTGGAACCGAAGGCTTCCCCAAAAGAAACTATCTTTGCAGTCTATCTTCAAAAGCCATAATTCCTAATCTCCTCTTGATGTGCCTTAGCACAGTCAGCTAGGGTTTGAAAATTGGTGGGAATACAACTGATTTTGTTAGCAATACAAAATAGTAGTTGCATGTCTAGTAGCAAAATAAATCTACCATACCATCAAAGATTCAATCATTATTAAAATTGGATCGAATCACATCAAGGGTTAAGAATCATGAAATATATACCAATCTAGGGGTTTAGACCAATTCTGAAAATCAACAACTCTGAAGGTCTGAATAAGGTAATAACTCCACAGTATTCACTTTGCATTCCGGAGATCTGAAAATCTGAAAGGAGAAATATCATTTACTTCCTTCTTTGGTTCTTTACTCGAATCTCCACAATCTTTAATGAATTAAAGAATGACTCCTTGATGAGGACCCGATGATGCCCTCTAACTTCACCCCTGTCATTATCTTAATAAAAGACGAACAGCAACCTGAAGGTAAGAGCTTACTGAAATCTGAGGGTTAGTATAACCTTAGCTCTGATACCATGTTAAATTCGTGCCCTAGATCAGTAATCAGATTTGTAACATTTAATCATGCCCTAGTTTATTAATCAGATTTGTAACATTTGATTATGCCCTAGTTTATTAATCAGATTTGTAATTTAGTAAACTAAAATCAAGTAAATTCAAGAATGAAACAAGGAACCAAGAGACAAACACAAATACCCTAGGAAAACCTCCAAGGAGGAAAAACCCAGCATTAAAGACCCACAGGTCAGATTATGTATTCACTTTTATTGCACAAATACAATACTTAGCTTGCTTTTCTGAATCTGATCTTTATATATCAAATCTGCCCTTTTTGCATGCTTCAAGACTGCACCAAAATGCCCTATATCCTCTTGAATAAGTTCGCCCAATCCTTGGACAAGTTCGCACAATCCTTGGATAAATTCGCACAACCTTCTTTAGTGATTTCGCACCTCTTGTTTGCAGAGCTAATTCGCTGATTTCATGAATTACTGAATTGTGTTTGTATTTGCAATTTAACCTTTATTTATATGGGTCTTTAACCCATATATCCTAGGTCAGCTTTAGTCCCTTTTGGCGCCAATTTGTGGCGTGTTGCTTTTAGTGAGGCGTGGAGGATGGGGCTGGACTTGTCTTGGGGGCACGCTACCCCTTTAAGATAGGACCCAGTCCTAAATGGGTTCGGATGTTGCCTTAAGGCAATCCGAACCCATTTTCCCTAGTTATAAACAACATATTTCACTCCCAAAAACCCTAGCCCAGATTCAATTTTACATTTTAATCATTTGCCATTTGCATTGTTACATTTTCTTCTGCAAGCACGAAGGATAAACAGCATGTGCCATAGAGATCCTTATGGGCTAGAAGGCTTTAATTTGGGCTTGGCCGCAAAGATTCTGCCCCTCAACTCTGCCCTATATTGTGAGAGGGAACACATAAAAAGGTGCTGCCCCTAGACACCCACTAGGGACTGCTGCCCCCAAAACCCTGCTCCAGTTTTAAAAAACAAAAATAGAAGGTAGTTTTGCACTGCACCAAATGGAAAACACTGTTTTTTTCCTGAGTTTTTCCTAATTAAATCCCAGGTAATTGAATTGAATTTATACTTCTGGTTTGCTGAGTCAATCCCAACTCCAAGTGATACTACTATGATATAAACTATTTTGATTTATCATTAACATTTATTATTTGACACTCGACATTAAATTATAAATTATCAACTGTGTTCTAAATTTTGGGCTCAATTTTGCACTTTTCAATATATGCACAGACACACACAAAGGAGAAAGCCTTTACTAACAGTCCTGATTGCATACATAGTTTCTCTTTATCTGCCTAAAGGATATTTTTAGTCTTGTTGTCACGGAGCCAATATAGTGAAGATTCTGTTAACATATCCTTGGGACAATCCTATAGACAAGGTGTGGCATATGTAACAACCTAATGTGTTGTTATTTTTTCAGCAATTGTCTTGTTGGTGACCTCCAAAATCACCCTCCTTGGCCTTGAAGAGCCAAAAGTGCAGAACAGTCACCCACTCTTGTCAATTGGCCTTTAATTGCCTGCAAGTCTGACCATAAGTCTTATCCCATTAATCTTGACTGACAAACATCCCCAAGTCTAAGTGTTGGTTCATGATTTCATCCTCTTGAATTATGTCATACATTTTGGATCACCAACACTAGGTTGAAGTGTAGAGCATGAAGCAAAATTCATGTGCTCAAATCTCAAAATTCAACTTTTGACAGAAACATGCATCTAAATCTAAATCTAAGGGCCGGTCATGGCATAATGTGATGGTCATTTCATGGTGTTGTGGTTCTTGCGACCAAATTTCAAACCCCTATTGGGGTGTTATTGCTTAGTATACATGTTGGGGATGAGCTTCCCCATTTGTGGTCTCACCGGTTCATAACCTGTCAAAGACTCGAGCATTTCCCCTTTGAAAAAAATCAAGATCTTAAGAAAACTATCTTCCAGCTTGATACTGAATTTTGTCTCAGAAATTCCCTCAAGTACATAGCAATAAAGCACATTATGAATACTCTAGTGTACAGTAAAAACAGACATGTGCTCACATAAGGAGGAAATTCTATCTTGATCCTTCTATTTTAACCTGCCCCAGGTGAAGCAAAAAAAATTGAAAATTTATCATGGAAATTTTCTCAAAAACAAAGACAGAATTCATTTTAAATGCTTGCAAAACTGCAATATTGTACATCTTAGAGACTGAACTCCACATTAAGAATTTGCACCTAGGATTAAGTTCTAGAGCTTAGAGAACAGGTTTGTGCATGCATAACCATGACATTGCTCTTTACTCCTTGTTTATGTGAAGAAGCAAAGTAAGAAGCAAAAATTTATACTCATCTGGCAGATTTGAGAACTGGTCATTTAATAAATCATCAAACTTCTGGGCCAGTAAAAACCTTCAAGCTTACTAGTAAATTTGTCCAGAAAATTCTTTCAAACCCCCAGTCATAAAGTGCATTTTAAATATTCAAACACTAACATGTTGAAGATTATTGAGCCCCAACTACAAACTTAAGAATTCAAATCTACGTTTGGTTTAAGAATACAGATGCATAACCATGGCATTGTCTCTTTCTTCCTTGTTTAGGCAAAACAGTGGCATAACAAGAAAAAATTTAAACTCAGCTGGCATATTCAACAATTTAAACATCTAATTAACATTGAAAGTTGGCTATAAATACCCTCAAACTTTATCGTTAGTTTTGTCTCAGAAATTCCCTCAAATCGCAAACATAAATGCATTTTGAATACTCAAATGCTACTATATCACATATCTTGGAGCCTAAACAACATATTCAAGAACAAGCCTGTAACATACATAGTCACGTCACTGTCTCATTATTTCTTGTTCATTTCCCCCCCTCCTAGGTTAATGAAGTAACACTTGTACACTCAGCTGCCAAATTTCACAATAATTACTCACCTATTTTGCAGCATAAGAGCACAACCATTTAACCAGAAATGTTATCAAAATGATGTCTGTGCAGCAAAGAATGCTAACACAAAAAAAAAGACTATTTAAAAAAAGATCATCATAACAGCAACAAAGCAAGGAACACTTTAAAAAACATTAAAACAACCACCATAGAGCTATGAGGTTGTGTGATCAAATCTCATACCTTACAAAACCTTGCACTGCTCTACATCATGGTCACTGAGCAGTTGCTCTTTTCTGACAGGCACAGCATACCAAAAGCCCGTGGCAATGCTAAAATCACACAAGATAAGAAATAAAAAATCAAACCAAATCCAAAAAATTAGATTAGTATTTAATGCAAGAATGTCAGAAACTACAATTTAATTCTAAAAAAAGATTTAGTATTTAAAGCAGGATCAGGATGGTGCGTGGAAGCTCTACAATGAGGCAATAATTAATTTATTGTTATCATAGATTATATAAATTTTGCTGCCACTGCACAACCAAGTAGAAGGTAGTTTCTGATCATCTGAAACTGTGATGCCCCATTAAAAGTCAATGGTGGTAGATTGCATTATCATAGAGTGAGAATAAAACTTGAGACTTTGTATTTACCAGAAAAGCAATTACCTTTACCTCACCACCAAATGGGCTTTGTAAAACAGAATAATACCATTAATAAATTAAAATTATTTCGCTGATAGGTGCAAGAACATAGACAGGAGAATATTTTTTCCACTGAGAAATGTTGGATTAACTGGCAACCATATTGTCTGAATTTTCTTCCTTCTACAAATAACTTTCGAAGGTTTTGTTTCCTGATTTCAACTTCCAAACTTTGCAGCATCCTTAAATTAATTCAGTAGTACAGGTGGAGGCAAAACTCATAAACCCCTGGCCTGTTCATGGGCCTTCCTGGGTTAATCCGGCTCTGAATGGTACCAAGGAGGTGATGTAGAGTAAACCTGAGGAGGGGGATTAAAGTCAATTTTGATGGTGCCTCGAAAAGGAATCCGGGACTATCTGGAACTAGGTGGTTTGGCAAGAGATTCGAAAGGCGATATGGTGGCAATCGGGGCAAGAAATTTACCAAATGGGACAAATAATGAAGCAAAGGTACAAGCAGCATTTTTAGTAATTAATATGGCAAAAAAACTTGAGGTCACTCAACTTTGCTTGGAGGGGGACTCCTTAATTGTTATTAATGCCATCATTAAAGGGGAAGCTCCATCGTGAAACTAAATAAATTTATCAAAATTATTAAAAAAAAAAATAGAATCTTTTTTAGATTTTAAAGTCTCACATGTGAGACAGGAAGGCAACAGCATAGCTGACACGCTGTCAAAAATGGCCATGTCAATTAATGATGGGAAGGACAGCGAGATCTGGGAAGATCTCCGAAAATGTGAGCCTAGGATTGTAAAATGTGTCGTACGCCGCCAAAGATGGGAGTGTATGATGATTTTGATGGAGCATTTATTATGGCAGGTTGGCAGCTTTTAAATCGACAGACGCAACGATTTTTTGACACATTGTGAAGTGAGGCGGAGACAGTGTAGTGTTTGTGTGGATGGGTGACAAAACTATGGCTAATATGGAAGCAAATTTTTCTCTCAAGACCATGAAACAACAGTTGGCCTTTCTGGGGACAGTTTCAGAGAAGACAATTCGTAGTTTGTTTAAATTTGATGAGCCCATCTTCATGCAGATTATTGATATTCTGCTACATGAAAAATTCTTTAATGCGGATCAAAGATATTGAACCAATGCTGATATTGTGTCTATGGTGTTGGCATGGGGGTTAGAGCAAAGAGAGAAGGAAGATATTGAATGGACGATGAGGATGTGTGTGAAGGAAGAATGGCTGTGTGGGATTCGGTCTTTGATGGCAATGATGGAACCAGGGATAGGGTTTGTAACAAATGATGGGAATTGGATTCAAATTGGGAAATTGTGTCCCACTTTGCGACCTTTCATACGCTGGAGTGCAATATTGAACAGGAAGGAACGGAAGACGGAGGCCAATTAGGGTGGGTTGCACTTTTGGACTTTCTTCGTGAGAAAGAAAAGGAAAGGGCAGAGGTTTCTAGTGTGTAAGCGAAGGGCAACAAGCAGGTGAGGCTCGAGCTGAGTGACTATTGAGTCAACAGGTCTGTGAAAAGGGTGAAATCCGAATGAGGACAGTGCTCCTGAATTTTTTGGCTGAAAATATAAAATATTTTGTATTTACTGTTTCATGGTGGCTCTGCTAATTTTTTACAAAGCAGACGGGGTGTAGGTTTCTGTGGATATTCTGTATCTGATGTATAGTTTATTCTGCTATAGGGTTTAGTGGGTTTAATATTATCTGTAGGGGGGAGTAATGCTGGGCGAGTAATACTGGTTTTTTATATATGACGATGGCTACATATATCTGATCAGATTTGTAGGGTAGTGTGATCTATGCTGTTTCTAGTTTCAACTGATATTGTAATTTCTGATAAATATTAATAAAATATATAATTATTACCAATCAAAAAAAAACTCGTAAACTCCCTAGTTGGTCAGACCTGGTGGCATAATCTAGCATGAATTGATAGATTTTAATTTTTCTATTACATCCAGTGACCCTAATGACAATGGGTGCAGTATGAATAATCTTGAGGAACAATGAAGTTTATAAAACTGTGAACAAAACCAGACATCTTCTATACAACAGAAAAATTCAGGTAAAACTAAATCCTATTTGAATTTACACATATTGCATATTCAACTGTTAATTTAAAAGTGTATGTCAGTAATCGTATACATTTAGCTGTCTCAGATATCATTGCATGCCTTCTGATTGTATTTACTTGTTATATTTTTTGTTGTGTCTGTGCCGAACTGGATAAATAGTAGAAGGATATAATATCTCAGTGCCACATATTGTTTTTCAATTACTTCTATGAAATTCATTTGTTGTGCTATTGGCAGGCACAGGGTCTTTTCAATATCAATAAAGTTATAAACATAATTTCCTTGATACTTTTATTTTCAGCTTATCACCACTATTTGTGTGTTTCTCACAGCCATGATTTTTTGTACAATTGACATTCTGATAAAATTTGAGGTTGCTATTGGCAGTGGAAATAGTGGCTCTTTTGTTTTATGAGTGCATTTTACAAGCCGATTCCCCCATTACTTTAATTAACAGAAAGCAGGGTAAATTTTCTTTGAATTTAGCTGAAAGTTCAGGCTTACACTCTCTGCATTAAACGTATCCAGTTTTGAAACAATTCTAAGCCCTAATCTCTTGAAAAATACTTGTAATTGATCATATGCTTTTTACTTTCAAGCAATCAAAAATCTTGCCACAATTTGAATGTTCACTTCATGCACACAACTTCTGCTTTCTAAAACAGGTATTGTCTACCTTGAGAGTTGAGACTTATCTTGCCCTTTCTAATCTATATCATGCCTAGATTATTGCTCTGTATAGAATTACAGAGCCCCAGAATGTGACCTTCTGCAGCAGCAAATGCTGAAAGTGAATATATTCCACCAAGTTGAAGAGAAATTATGAGAAGTGTGCTACTATGGAATGAATTGAAACTCTCTCTACAGGCCCCCACAATGTTAATTTCTGGAGTAGAAAATGCTACAAGCAAATAAATTCCACCATGTTGAAGTAGAAATTATGACAGGCACGCTACTATGGTAGAATTCTCTCTACAGGGCCCCAGAATATTAATATCTGCAGTAGAAAATGTTGCAAGCGAATAAATTCCACCAAGTTGAAGGAGAAATTATGACAAG